>NC_069499.1:1189274392-1189574392 GCF_027579735.1 Bombina bombina
TTAGAGATGAACCGGATCATGCAGAAAAACTGACTGGAAATTTTTGATGCGTAGCAAAGAGCGCCAAAAACGGCCCCTCCCTCTCACACACAGCAGTGAGAGAGAAACGAAACTGTCATAATTAACACAAGCAAACTGCCAAGTGGAAAAATAATGCCCAAATACTTATTCACTCAGTACCTCATTAATGCAAACGATTCTACATTCCAGCAAAAACGTTTAACATGAAAAATACCTAATAAAAGGTTTAATGTACTTTTACAGAGTAATTCCGGTGAAATACCATCCCCAGAATACTAAAGTGTAGAGTATACATACATGTTCATTATAACGGTATGGCAGGATTTTTTCATCAATTCCATTCAGAAAATAAAAACTGCTACATACCTCAATGCAGATTCAACTGCCCGCTGTCCCCTGATCTGAAGTTTTTACCTCCCTCAGATGGCCGAGAAACAGCAATATGATCTTAACTACTCCGGTTAAAATCATAAGAAAAACTCTGGTAGATTCTTCTTCAAACTCTGCCAGAGGGGTAATAACACGCTCCGGTGCTATTGTAAAATAAAAAACTTTTGATTGAAGTTCTAAAAACTAAGTATAATCACCATAGTCCTCTCACACCTCCTATCTAGTCTTTGGGTGCAAGAGAATGACTGGGGGTGACGTAGAGGGGAGGAACTATATAGCAACTCTGCTGGGTGAATCCTCTTGCACTTCCTGTAGGGGAGCAGATAATATCCCAGAAGTAATGATGACCCGTGGACTGATCACACATAACAGAAGAAATAATAAACGTTTTTATCACAGTCAAACACACTGTCACAGGTCTGCTGTGACTGATTACCTCCCTCAAAACTAGTTTTGGAGACCCCTGGGCTCTGTAGAGACGTCCTGGATCATGGAGGAAGAAATAGGAAGACTGTGACTACATTTTTACTGCGCAATAAAGCGCTAAAATAGGCCCCTCCCACTCATATTACAACAGTGGGGAAGCTCAGTAAACTGTTTTTATGCAGAAAAAAACGACAGCCATGTGGTAAAAATCATGCCCATAAAGTTTTATCACCAAGTACCTCAGAAAAAACGATTAACATGCCAGTAAACGTTTTAAAATTGAAAATTATGAAGTGTTATTAATAAGCCTGCTGCTAGTCGCTTTCACTGCAGTGCAGGCTCAAATATTACTTTAATATTGACAGTATTTTCTTAGTGAAATTCCATTCCCCAGAAATACCTCAGAGTATACATACATACTTATCAGCCTGATACCAGTCGCTACTACTGCATTTAAGGCTGCACTTACATTACATCGGTATTAGCAGTATTTTCTCAGTCAATTCCATTCCTTAGAAAATAATTTACTGCACATACCTCCTTGCAGGTGGGCCCTGCATGCTATCCCCTGTTCTGAAGTTACCTCACTCCTCAGAATGGCAGAGAACAGCAAGTGGATCTTAGTTACGATTCTTCTAATGCTGCCTGAGAACAAACAACACACTCCGGTGCCGTTTAAAATAACAAACTTTTGATTGAAGAAATAAAAACTAAGTTTAACACACCACAGTCCTCTCACACGTCCTATCTTTAGTTAGGTGCAAGAGAATGACTGGATATGACGTAGAGGGGAGGAGCTATATAGCAGCTCTGCTTGGGTGATCCTCTTGCACTTCCTGTTAGGGAGGAGTTATAATCCCATAAGTAATGGATGACCCGTGGACTGACTACACTTAACAGGAGAAAGAAAAAATTTATCAGGTAAGCATAAATTTTGTTTTCTTTTGCATGATGTACAGAGTCCACGGATTCATCCTAACTTGTGGGATACCAATACCAAAGCTTTAGGACACGGATGTAGGGAGGGACAAGACAGGAACCTAAACGGAAGGCACCACTGCTTGCAAAACCTTTCTCCCAAAAATAGCCTACGAAGAAACAAAAGTATGAAGCGACGACCAAGTCGCAGCCTTACAAATCTGTTCAACAGAAGCATCATTTTTAAAAGCCCATGTGGAAGCTGTAATCCTTTCAGGAGGCTGCTGTCCAGCAGTCTCATAAGCCAAACAGATGATGCTTTTCAGCCAAAAGGAAAGAGAAGTCGTCGTAGCCTTTTGACCCCTACGCTTTCAGGAATAGACAACAAACAAAGATGTTTGACGAAAATCTTTGGTTGCCTGCAAATAAAATTTCAAAGCACGAACCACGTCCAAGTTGTGCAACAGACGTACCTTCTTACAAGAAGGATTAGGACACAGAGAATGAACAACAATTTCTTGATTGATATTCCTGTTAGTAACAACCTTAGGTAGGAACCCAGGCTTGGTACGCAAAACCACCTTATCAGCATGGAACACAAGATAAGGCGAGTCACATTGTAATGCAGATAGTTCAGAAACTCTTCAAGCTGAAGAGATAGCAACTAAGAACAAAACTTTCTAAGATAAAAGCTTAATATCTATGGAATGCATGGGTTCAAACGGAACCCCCTGAAGAACTCTAAGAACTAAATTTAGACTCCATGGCGGAGTAATAGGTTTAGTTCTGAAAAAGAATAGCAGCACTCCAAAAATGATAATTACCAGTCCTTTATTGTAGCCAAAAGCACAAGTGAAGCAGCAACGTTTCGGACTACATGTCCTTCATCATGCTAACTAGAATGATGAAGGACATGTAGTCCGAAACGTTGCTGCTTCACTTGTGCTTTTGGCTACAATAAAGGACTGGTAATTATCATTTTTGGAGTGCTGCTATTCTTTTTCAGAACTTTGCATATGGATACAGGGTTGTGCAGTGCCCTGTTATAGTTTGCACCCATTATTTATACAGTGTTTGCTGGACTTTTTCATTATTTTGTTGGGAGCGATAGGTTTAAACACAGGCTTAATTCTAACTAAAGCCTGAAAAAAAAGCCCGAACGTCTGGAACATCTGCCAGACGCTTGTGCAACAAAATAGACAGAGCAGATGTCTGTCCCTTTAGGGAACTAGCTGATAATCCTTTCTCCAATCCCTCTTGGAGTAAAGACAAAATGCTAGGAATCCTGATTTTGCTCCAGGAGAAGCCTTTGGATTCGCACCAAAAAAAAGATATTTACGCCATATCTTATGATAACTTTTCCTGAATCAAGGTATTTATGACTGACTCAGAGAAACCCCGCTTTGATAGAATCAAGCGTTCAATCTCCAAGCAGTCAGTTGCAGAGAAACTAGATTTGGATGCTTGAATGGACCTTGAATCAGAAGGTCCTGTCTCAATGGCAGAGACCATGGTGGAAGGGATGACATGTCCACAAGGTCTGCATACCAAGTCCTGCGTGGCCACGCAGGCGCTATCAAAATCACTGATGCTCTCTCCTGTTTGATTCTGGCAATTAGACGTAGAAGGAGAGGGAAAGGTGGAAACACATAAGCCAGGTTGAACGACCAGGGTACTGCTAGAGCATCTATCAGTACAGCCTCAGAATCCCTTGACCTGGAGCCGTAACAAGGAAGTTTGGCGTTCTGACGAGACGCCATCAGATCCAACTCTGGTGTGCCCCATAGCCGAACCAGCTGAGCAAACACCTCTGAATGGAGTTCCCACTCCCCCGGATGAAAAGTCTGACGACTTAGAAAATCTGCCTCCCAGTTCTCTACAACTGGGATATAGATCGCTGACAGATGGCAAGAGTGAGCCTCTGCCCATTGGATTATCCTTGAGACCTCTATCATCGCTAAGGAACTCTTTGTTCCACCCTGATGATTGATATAAGCCACAGTCGTGATGTTGTCCAACTGAAACCTGATGAATCTGGCCGAAGCCAGCTGAGGCCATGCCTGGAGAGCATTGAATATCGCTCTTAATTCCAGAATATTTATCGGTATGAGAGCCTCCTCCCGAGTCCACAAACCCTGAGTTTTCAGGGAATTCTAGATTGCACTCCAGCCCAGAAGACTGGCATCTGTCGTCACTATAACCCATTCTGGCCTGTGGGAACACATTCCCTGGGACAGATGATCCTGTGACAACCACCAAAGAAGAGAGTCTCTGGTCTCTTGATCCAGATTTATCTGAGGAGATAAATCCACATAATCCCCATTCCACTGATTGAGCATGCATAGTTGCAGTGGTCTGAGATGCAAGCGAGCAAACGGAACTATGTCCATTGCCGCTACCATTCGTCCGATTACCTCCATACACTGAGCCACTGACGGCCGAGGAATGGAATGAAGAGCTCGGCAGGTGGACAAAATCTTTGATTTCCTGACCTCCGTCAAAAAAATTTTCATGTCCACCGAGTCTATCAGAGTCCCTAGAAATGAAACTCTTGTGAGGGGGGGGAAAGAGAACTCTTTTGTACGTTCATTTTCCACCCGTGAGACCTTAGAAAGGCCAACACTAAGTCCGTGTGAGACTTGGCTAGTTGGAAGGACGACGCTTGAATTAGAATGTCGTATAGATAAGGCGCCACTGCTATGCCCTGTGGCCTTAGAACTGCCAGAAGGGACCCTAGCACCTTCATGAAGATTTGCGGCGCCGTGGCCAACCCGAAAGGAAGAGCCACAAACTGATAATGCTTGTCCAGAAAGGCGAACCTGAGGAACTGGTGATGATCTTTGTGGATAGGAATGTGCAGATACGCATCCTTTAAGTCCACGGTGGTCATATATTGACCCTCCTAGATCAATGGTAAGATAGTCCGAATGGTCTCCATCTTGAAAGATGGAACTCTTAGGAATTGGTTTAGGATCTTGAGATCCAGAATTGGTCTGAAGGTTCCCTCCTTTTTGGGAACTATAAACAGATTTGATTAGAATCCCTGCCCCTGTTCTGCTTTTGGAACTGGGCAGATCACTTCCATGGTAAAAAGGTCTTCTACACAGCGTAAGAACGCCTCTCTTTTTGTCGGGTTTACAGACAATTGAGAAAGATGGAACCTCCCCCTTGGAGGGGAATCCTTGAAATCTAGAAGGTATCCCTGGGTTACAATTTCTACTGCCCAGGAATCCTGAACGTCTCTTGCCCAGGCCTGAGCAAAGAGAGAGAGACTGCCCCCCACTAGATCCGGTCCCGGATCGGGAGCTACCCCTTCATGCTGACTTAGTGGCAGCAGCAGGCATTTTGGCCTGTTTACCCTTGTTCCAAGCCTGATTAAGTCTCCAGGTTGGCTTGGAATGAGCAAAGTTCCCCTCTTGCTTTGCAGCAGGGGAAGAGGTAGAGGGACCACTCTTGAAGTTTCGAAAGGAACGAAAATTATTTTGTTTGGTCCTTGGCTTATTGGACTTATCCTGAGGGAGGGTATGACGCTTCCCTCCAGTAATGTCTGAAATGATCTCTTTCAATGCAGGCCCGAATAGGGTCTTACCTTTGAAAGGGATGGACAAAAGCTTAGATTTAGATGACACATCAGCTGACCAGGACTTAAGCCATAACGCTCTATGCGCTAAAATGGCAAAACCTGAATTCTTAGCCGCTAATTTAGCAAGATGAAAAGCGGCGTCTCCAAAATATCATCTAGTGGGGTCTCCATCTGAAGAGCCTCTTCCAGAGCCTCAAACCAAAAGGCAGCTGCAGTGGTTACAGGAGCAATGCATGCTATAGGTTGAAGAAGAAAACCTTGATGAACAAAAAATTTCTTTAGGAGACCCTCTAATTTTTTATCCATAGGATCAATGAAAGCACAACTGTCTTCAATAGGTATAGTTGTACGCTTAGCCAGGGTAGAAATAGCTCCCTCCACCTTAGGGACCGTCTGTCATGAGTCCTTTATAGTGTCAGAAATGGGAAACATTTTCTCAAAAACAGGAGGGAGAGAGAACGGAATACCTGGTTTATCCCACTCCTTAGTAACAATGTCCGAAATCCTCTTAGGGAACGGAAACACATCAGTGTAAACAGGAACCTCTAAATATTTGTCCATTTTACACAATTTCTCTGGAACTACAATAGGGTCACAATCATCCAGAGTAGCTAAAACCTCCTGAGCAATAAGCGGAGGTGCTCTAGCTTAAATTGAAATGCCGTCATATCTGAATCTGTCTGAGGGAACATCTTTCCTGAATCAGAAATCACTCCCTCAGACAGCAAATCCCTCATCCCTACCTTAGAACATTGTGAGGGAATATCGGATACGGCTACTAAAGCGTCAGAAGGCTCAGCATTTGTTCTTAACCCAGAGCTACTGCACTTCCCTTGCAACCCAGGCAGCTTAGATAAAACCTCTGTGAGGGTAGTATTCATAACTGAAGCCATATCTTGCAAGGTAAAGAATTAGACGCTCCTAGAAGTACTTGGCGTCGCTTGTGCGGGCGTTACTGGTTGTGACACTTGGGGAGAACTAGATGGCAAAACCTGATTTCCTTCAGTCTGAGAATCATCTAATGCCAAACTTTTATAAGTCAAAATATGCTGTTTGCAATTTATAGACATATCAGTACAGGTGGGACAAATTCTAAGAGGGGGTTCCACAATGGCTTCTAAACAAATTGAACAATGAGTTTCCTCAGTGTCAGACATGTTTAACAGACTAGTAATAAAGCAAGCAAGCTTGGAAAACACTTTATTTAATAAAAAAACACAATTTGCAAAAACGGTACTGTGCCTTTAGGAGGAAAAAAGGCATACACAAACTGCAAAACAGGTTAAAATTGCTTAAATTTTAACAGTGCACCCACTAAGCTTTAGAAGGATTGCACCACAAATTAATAAGCAATAAACCCCCAAATGAAAAAAACGGATTGAAATATGTCTAAAACAGGTTAAAACCCCATATTAGCACCTTGCCACAGCTCTGCTGTGGCCCTACCTGCCCTTAGGAAGCGATAATATGGGGTTTAAAGCTTCAATTAGTCCCTCAGAAGACTCTCAGGACCTCAGGAGAAGTTGCTTGCTGCTTGTAAATGTAGGCCCCACCCACCTCACTCGATGTTGCTGGGGCCTACACAAAACTAACAAACCCTGCCTGAAAGCCATGTGGGTTATAAACAACCCCAAAGAACCCTCAAGCAAATGTCCCATAAAACAGAAAACGTTACTCCCAGACACAAAAATGTTTGTCCCAAATTCACATAACAAACTGAGTGCCCTTTATGCAAGCTAGTAAAAACCTCTGATAACACTAGGATTACTGCTTACCCTTCCCCTAATGGGGATACTGTCAGCCTTTCTGAGTTAACACAGTCTCTGCGGAAAATATGACTGAACATACCTCATTGCTGTATAGCAAGAAACCGTTCCTCACACTGAAGTTTTCCTGTACACCTCAGCTTCTGTGGGAACAGCAGTGGACCTTAGTTACAAATGCTAAGATCATCATCCTCCAGGCAGAAAACTTCATCTATGTCCTGCCTGAGAGTAAATAGTACAACACCGGTACCATTTAAAAATAACAAACACTTGATTGAAGATAAAATAAAACTAACACTTTAACACCCCTTCTCTTTATACGTCATACCCAGTCATTCGACCGAAACCAAACGAGAAAGGAGAAACTATAGGGTGCAGTGGTGACTGGAGTTTAATTTAAAATTTAGACCTGCCGTAAAAAACAGGGCGGGCCGTGGACTGACTACACTACAGGAGAAATGAATTTATCAGGTAAGCATAAATTATATTTTCTCCTGTTAAGTGTAGTCAGTCCACGGGTCATCCATTACTTATGGGATACCAATACCAAAGCTAAAAGTACACGGATGACGGGAGGGACAGGCAGGATCTTTACACGGAAGGAACCACTGCCTGTAGAACCTTTCTCCCAAAAACAGCCTCCGAAGAAGCAAAAGTGTCAAATTTGTAAAATTTTGAAAAAGTGTGAAGTGAAGACCAAGTTGCAGCCTTGCAAATCTGTTCAACAGAGGCCTCATTCTTAAAGGCCCAAGTGGAAGCCACAGCTCTAGTAGAATGAGCTGTAATCCTTTCAGGAGGCTGCTGTCCAGCAGTCTCATAGGCTAAACGTATTATGCTACGAAGCCAAAAAGAGAGAGAGGTAGCCGAAGCTTTTTGACCTCTCCTCTGTCCAGAATAAACGACAAACAGGGAAGAAGTTTGACGAAAATCTTTAGTTGCCTGCAAATAAAATTTCAGAGCACGGACGACGTCCAGATTGTGCAGAAGTCGTTCCTTCTTTGAAGAAGGGTTAGGGCACAATGATGGAACAACAATCTCTTGATTGATATTCTTGTTAGTGACTACCTTAGGTAAGAACCCAGGTTTAGTACGCAGAACTACCTTCTCTGAATGAAAAATCAGATAAGGAGAATCACAATGTAAGGCCGATAACTCAGAGACTCTTCGAGCCGAGGAAATAGCCATTAAAAACAGAACTTTCCAAGATAACAGCTTGATATCAATGGAATGAAGGGGTTCAAACGTAACACCTTGCAGAACGTTAAGAACTAAGTTTAAGCTCCACGGCGGAGCAACAGTCTTAAACACAGGCTTAATCCTAGCCAAAGCCTGACAAAAAGCCTGAACGTCTGGAACTTCTGACAGACGTTTGTGTAAAAGGATAGACAGAGCTGAGATCTGTCCCTTTAACGAACTAGCAGATAAACCCTTTTCTAAACCTTCTTGTAGAAAAGACAATATCCTAGGAATCCTAACCTTACTCCATGAGTAACTCTTGGATTCGCACCAATATAAGTATTTACGCCATATTTTATGGTAAATTTTCCTGGTAACAGGTTTCCTAGCCTGTATTAAGGTATCAATCACTGACTCAGAGAATCCCCGCTTTGATAGAATCAAGCGTTCAATCTCCATGCAGTCAGCCTCAGATAAATTAGATTTGGATGTTTGAAAGGACCCTGAATTAGAAGGTCCTGTCTCAGAGGCAGAGACCATGGTGGACAGGACGACATGTCCACTAGATCTGCATACCAGGTCCTGCGTGGCCACGCAGGCGCTATTACAATCATCGATACTCTCTCCTGTTTGATCCTGGCAATCAATCGAGGAAGCATCGGGAAGGGTGGGAACACATAAGCCATGTTGAAGACCCAAGGTGCTGTCAGAGCATCTATCAGTACCGCTCCCGGGTCCCTGGACCTGGATCCGTAACAAGGAAGCTTGGCGTTCTGGCGAGACGCCATGAGATCCAGATCTGGTTTGCCCCAATGATGAAGCAGTTGGGCAAACACCTCCGGATGAAGTTCCCACTCCCCCGGATGAAAAGTCTGGCGACTTAGAAAATCCGCCTCCCAGTTCTCCACGCCTGGGATGTGGATCGCTGACAGGTGGCAAGAGTGAGACTCTGCCCAGCGAATTATCTTTGAGACTTCCATCATCGCTAGGGAACTCCTTGTCCCTCCCTGATGGTTGATGTAAGCCACAGTCGTGATGTTGTCCGACTGAAACCTGATGAACCTCAGAGTTGCTAACTGAGGCCAAGCCAGAAGAGCATTGAAAATTGCTCTTAATTCCAGAATGTTTATTGGAAGGAGTCTCTCCTCCTGAGTCCATGATCCCTGAGCCTTCAGGGAATTCCAGACTGCGCCCCAACCTAGAAGGCTGGCGTCTGTTGTTACAATCGTCCAATCTAGCCTGCGGAAGGGCATCCCCTTGGACAGATGTGGCCGAGAAAGCCACCATAGAAGAGAATCTCTGGTCTCTTGATCCAGATTTAGCAGAGGGGACAAATCTGAGTAATCCCCATTCCACTGACTTAGCATGCACAATTGCAGCGGTCTGAGATGCAGGCGCGCAAAAACAGAATTTATGCTTACCTGATAAATTACTTTCTCCAACGGTGTGTCCGGTCCACGGCGTCATCCTTACTTGTGGGATATTCTCTTCCCCAACAGGAAATGGCAAAGAGTCCCAGCAAAGCTGGTCACATGATCCCTCCTAGGCTCCGCCCACCCCAGTCATTCGACCGACGGACAGGAGGAAATATATATAGCAGAAACCATATGATACCGTGGTGACTGTAGTTAGAGAAAATAATTCATCAGACCTGATTAAAAAACCAGGGCGGGCCGTGGACCGGACACACCGTTGGAGAAAGTAATTTATCAGGTAAGCATAAATTCTGTTTTCTCCAACATTGGTGTGTCCGGTCCACGGCGTCATCCTTACTTGTGGGAACCAATACCAAAGCTTTAGGACACGGATAAAGGGAGGGAGCAAATCAGGTCACCTAAATGGAAGGCACCACGGCTTGCAAAACCTTTCTCCCAAAAATAGCCTCCGAAGAAGCAAAAGTATCAAATTTGTAAAATTTGGCAAAAGTGTGCAGTGAAGACCAAGTCGCTGCCTTACATATCTGGTCAACAGAAGCCTCGTTCTTGAAGGCCCATGTGGAAGCCACAGCCCTAGTGGAGTGAGCTGTGATTCTTTCAGGAGGCTGCCGTCCGGCAGTCTCATAAGCCAATCGGATAATGCTTTTAAGCCAAAAGGAAAGAGAGGTAGAAGTCGCTTTTTGACCTCTCCTTTTACCAGAATAAACAACAAACAAGGAAGATGTTTGTCTGAAATCTTTAGTAGCCTCTAAATAGAATTTTAGAGCACGGACTACGTCCAAATTGTGTAACAAACGTTACTTCTTTGAAACTGGATTCGGACACAAAGAAGGTACAACTATCTCCTGGTTAATATTTTTGTTGGAAACAACTTTCGGAAGAAAACCAGGCTTAGTACGCAAAACCACCTTATCTGCATGGAACACCAGATAGGGCGGAGAACACTGCAGAGCAGATAACTCTGAAACTCTTCTAGCAGAAGAAATTGCAACCAAAAACAAAACTTTCCAAGATAATAACTTAATATCTACGGAATGTAAGGGTTCAAACGGAACCCCTTGAAGAACTGAAAGAACTAGATTTAGACTCCAGGGAGGAGTCAAAGGTCTGTAAACAGGCTTGATCCTAACCAGAGCCTGAACAAATGCTTGAACATCTGGCACAGCTGCCAGTCTTTTGTGAAGTAAAACAGATAAAGCAGAGATCTGTCCCTTCAGAGAACTTGCAGATAATCCTTTCTACAAACCTTCTTGTAGAAAGGATAGAATCTTAGGAATTTTTATCTTGTTCCATGGGAATCCTTTAGATTCACACCAACAGATATATTTTTTCCATATTTTATGGTAAATTTTTCTAGTTACAGGCTTTCTAGCCTGAATCAGAGTATCTATTACAGAATCTGAAAACCCACGCTTTGATAAAATCAAGCGTTCAATCTCCAAGCCGTCAGTTGGAGGGAAACCAGATTCGGATGTTCGAATGGACCCTGAACAAGAAGGTCCTGTCTCAAAGGTAGCTTCCATGGTGGAGCCGATGACATATTCACCAGGTCTGCATACCAAGTCCTGCGTGGCCACGCAGGAGCTATCAAGATCACCAAGGCCCTCTCCTGATTGATCCTGGCTACCAGCCTGGGGATGAGAGGAAACGGTGGGAATACATAAGCTAGGTTGAAGGTCCAAGGTGCTACTAGTGCATCTACTAGGGTCGCCTTGGGATCCCTGGATCTGTACCCGTAGCAAGGAACCTTGAAGTTCTGACGAGACGCCATCAGATCCATGTCTGGAATGCCCCATAATTGAGTTATTTGGGCAAAGATTTCCGGATGGAGTTCCCACTCCCCCGGATGGAATGTCTGACGACTCAGAAAATCCGCTTCCCAATTTTCCACTCCTGGGATGTGGATCGCAGACAAGTGGCAGGAGTGATCCTCCGCCCATTGAATTATCTTGGTCACTTCTTTCATCGCCAGGGAAGTCCTTGTTCCCCCCTGATGATTGATATATGCAACGGTCGTCATGTTGTCTGACTGAAACCTTATGAATTTGGCCTTTGCTAGTTGAGGCCAAGCTCTGAGAGCATTGAATATCGCTCTCAGTTCCAGAATGTTTATCGGGAGAAGAGACTCTTCCCGAGACCATAGACCCTGAGCTTTCAGGGATTCCCAGACCGCGCCCCAGCCCACTAGGCTGGCGTCGGTCGTGACAATGACCCACTCTGGTCTGCGGAAGCTCATTCCCTGTGACAGATTGTCCAGGGTCAGCCACCAACGGAGTGAATCTCTGGTCTTTTGATCTACTTGAATCGTCGGAGACAAGTCTGTATAATCCCCATTCCACTGTCTGAGCATGCACAGTTGTAATGGTCTTAGATGAATTCGTGCAAAAGGAACTATGTCCATTGTTGCAACCATCAATCCTATTACTTCCATGCACTGCGCTATGGAAGGACGAGGAACAGAATGAAGTACTTGACAAGAGCTTAGAAGTTTTGATTTTCTGACCTCTGTCAGAAAAATCTTCATTTCTAAGGAATCTATTATTGTTCCCAAGAAGGGAACTCTTGTTGACGGGGACAGAGAACTTTTTTCTTTGTTCACCTTCCATCCGTGAGATCTGAGAAAGGCTAGGACGATGTCCGTATGAGCCTTTGCTTTTGACAGGGACGACGCTTGAATCAGGATGTCGTCCAAGTAAGGTACTACTGCAATGCCCCTTGGTCTTAGAACCGCTAGAAGGGACCCTAGTACCTTTGTGAAAATCCTTGGAGCAGTGGCTAATCCAAATGGAAGTGCCATAAACTGGTAATGCTTGTCCAGAAAAGAGAACCTTAGGAACTGATGATGTTCCTTGTGGATAGGAATATGTAGGTACGCATCCTTTAAATCCACGGTAGTCATAAATTGATTTTCCTGGATAGTAGGTAGGATCGTTCGAATAGTTTCCATTTTGAACGATGGTACCCTGAGAAATTTGTTTAGGATCTTTAGATCCAAAATTGGTCTGAATGTTCCCTCTTTTTTGGGAACTATGAACAGATTGGAATAAAATCCCATTCCTTGTTCTCTTATTGGAACTGGATGTATCACTCCCATCTTTAACAGGTCTTCTACACAATGTAAGAATGCCTGTCTCTTTATTTGGTTTGAAGATAATTGAGACCTGTGGAACCTTCCCCTTGGGGGGTAGTTCCTTGAATTCCAGGAGATAACCTTGAGAAACTATTTCTAGCGCCCAAGGATCCTGAACATCTCTTGCCCAAGCCTGAGCAAAGAGAGAAAGTCTGCCCCCCACTAGATCCGGTCCCGGATCGGGGGCTATCCCTTCATGCTGTTTTGGTAGCAGTGGTAGGCTTCTTGGCCTGCTTACCCTTGTTCCAGCCTTGCATTGGTTTCCAGGCTGGTTTGGGTTGTGAAGTATTACCCTCTTGCTTAGAGGATACAGAATTAGAGACTGGTCCGTTTCTGCAAAAGGGACGAAAATTAGGCTTATTATTAGCCTTAAAAGACCTATCCTGTGGGAGGGCGTGGCCCTTTCCCCCAGTGATGTCTGAAATAATCTCTTTCAAATCAGGTCCAAATAATGTTTTACCTTTGAAAGGAATGTTAAGCAATTTTGTCTTGGAAGACACATTCGCTGACCAAGACTTTAGCCAAAGCACTCTGCGCGCCACGACAGCAAACCCTGAATTTTTCGCCGCTAATCTAGCTAATTGCAAAGCGGCATCTAAAACAAAAGAGTTAGCCAATTTAAGTGCTTGAACTCTGTCCATAACCTCCTCATACGAAGATTCTTTACTGAGCGATTTTTCTAGTTCCTCGAACCAGAAACACGCTGCCGTAGTGACAGGAACAATGCATGAAATTGGTTGTAGAAGGTAACCTTGCTGTACAAAAATCTTTTTAAGCAAACCCTCTAATTTCTTATCCATAGGATCTTTGAAAGCACAACTATCTTCGATAGGAATAGTAGTGCGTTTGTTTAGAGTAGAAACCGCCCCCTCGACCTTGGGGACTGTCTGCCATAAGTCCTTTCTGGGGTCGACTATAGGAAATAATTTCTTAAATATAGGGGGGGGAATAAAAGGTATGCCGGGCCTTTCCCACTCTTTATTTACTATGTCCGCCACCCGCTTGGGTATAGGAAAAGCGTTGGGGGGCACCGGAACCTCTAGGAACTTGTCCATCTTACATAATTTCTCTGGAATGACCAAATTGTCACAATCATCCAGAGTAGATAACACCTCCTTAAGCAGTGCGCGGAGATGTTCTAATTTAAATTTAAATGTCACAACATCAGGTTCAGCTTGATGAGAAATTTTTCCTGAATCTGAAATTTCTCCATCAGACAAAACCTCCCTCATGGCCCCTTGAGATTGGTGTGAGGGTATGTCAGAACAGTTATCATCAGCGTCCTCTTGCTCTTCAGTGTTTAAAACAGAGCAATCGCGCTTTCTCTGATAAGTAGGCATTTTGGATAAAAGATTTGCTATGGAGTTATCCATTACAGCCGTTAATTGTTGCATGGTAATAAGTATTGGCGCACTAGATGTACTAGGGGCCTCCTGTGTGGGCATAACTGGTGTAGACACAGTAGGGGATGATGTAGTATCATGTTTACTCCCCTCATTTGAGGAATCATCTTGGGCAATATCATTATCTGTTGCATTACTGTCCTTACTTTGTTTGGACACTATGGCACAATTATCACATAAATTTAAATGGGGAGACACATTGGCTTTCATACATATGGAACATAGCTTATCTGATGGTACAGACATGTTAAACAGGCTTAAACTTGTCAACAAAGCACAAAAAACGTTTTAAAATAAAACCGTTACTGTCACTTTAAATTTCAAACTGAAAACACTTTATTACTGAATATGTGAAAAAGTATGAAGGAATTGTTCAAAATTCACCAAAATTTCACCACAGTGTCTTAAAGCATTAAAAGTATTGCACACCCAATTTCAGAGCTTTAACCCTTAAATTAACGGAACCGGAGCCGTTTTTACATTTAACCCCTATACAGTCCCAGAATGAGGCTCTGTCTACAACTAGAAAGGCCCCCATCTGAAAAAGGTGTCCAACACAGTGCCTGCCGTTTTTCTAAACATTCCCCAAGATTATAATACCAATAATTAGTTAGAATCTGCATAATATGCCTAGTAAAGCAATTGTTTTAGCCCAGAAAAATGTCTACCAGTTTTTAAGCCCTTTTTGAAGCCCTTTATTCTTTTATGTTTAACTAAGAAAATGGCTTACCGGTCCCCATGAGGGGAAATGACAGCCTTCCAGCATTACATGGTCTTGTTAGAAATATGGCTAGTCATACCTTAAGCAGAAAAGACTGCTAACTGTTTCCCCCAACTGAAGTTACTTCATCTCAACAGTCCTGTGTGGAAACAGCAATCGATTTTAGTTACTGTCTGCTAAAAATCATCTTCCTCTTACAAACAGAAATCTTCATCCTTTTCTGTTTCAGAGTAAATAGTACATACCAGCACTATTTTAAAATAACAAACACTTGATAGAAGAATAAAACTACAAAAAACTCTTAACCATCTCCGTGGAGATGTTGCCTGTGCAACGGCAAAGAGAATGACTAGGGTGGGCGGAGCCTAGGAGGGATCATGTGACCAGCTTTGCTGGGACTCTTTGCCATTTCCTGTTGGGGAAGAGAATATCCCACAAGTAAGGATGACGCCGTGTACCGGACACACCAATGTTGGAGAAAGGTACTATGTCCATTGCCGCTACCATTAAGCCGATTACCTCCATGCACTGAGCCACTGACGGGTGTTGAATGGAATGAAGGACACGGCAAGCATTTAGAAGTTTTGATAACCTGTCCTCCATCAGGTAAATTTTCATTTCTACAGAATCTATAAGAGTCCCTAAGAAGGGAACTCTTGTGAGTGGCCATAGAGAACTCTTTCTACGTTCACCTTCCACCCATGCGACCTTAGAAATGCCAGAACTAACTCTGTATGAGACCTGGCAGTTTGGAAACGACGCTTGTATCAGAATGTCGTCTAGGTACGGAGCTACCGCTATGCCTCGCGGTCTTAGTACCGCCAGAAGAGAGCCCAGAACCTTTGTAAAGATTCTTGGAGCCGTAGCTAACCCGAAAGGAAGAGCTACAAACTGGTAATGCCTGTCTAGGAAGGCAAATCTTAGATACCGGTAATGATCCTTGTGAATCGGTATGTGAAGGTAGGCATCCTTTAGATCCACTGTGGTCATGTACTGACCCTCTTGGATCATGGGTAAGATGGTTCGAATAGTTTCCATTTTGAACGATGGAACTCTTAGGAATTTGTTTAGGATCTTTAAGTCCAAGATTGGTCTGAAGGTTCCCTCTTTTTTGGGAACCACAAACAGATTTGAATAGAACCCTTGTCCGTGTTCCGACCGCGGAACTGGGTGGATCACTCCCATTAGTAAGAGGTCTTGTACACAGCGTAGAAACGCCTCTTTCTTTATCTGGTTTGCTGATAACCTTGAAAGATGAAATCTTCCCTGTGGAGGAGAAGCTTTGAAGTCCAGAAGATATCCCTGAGATATGATCTCCAACGCCCAGGGATCCTGGACATCTCTTGCCCAAGCCTGGGAGAAAGTCTGCCCCCCACTAGATCCGTTTCCGGATCGGGGGCCCTCACTTCATGCTGTCTTAGGGGCAGCAGCCGGTTTTCTGGCCTGCTTGCCCTTGTTCCAGGACTGGTTAGGTTTCCAGCCCTGTCTGTAGCGAGCAACAGTTCCTTCCTGTCTTGGAGCGGAGGAAGTTGATGCTGCTCCTGCCTTGAAGTTACGAAAGGCACGAAAATTAGACTGTTTAGCCCTTGGTTTGGCCCTGTCTTGAGGCAGGGCATGGCCCTTACCTCCAGTAATGTCAGCGATAATTTCTTTCAAACCGGGCCCGAATAATGTCTGCCCTTTGAAAGGAATGTTAAGCAATTTAGATTTAGAAGTCACATCAGCTGACCAGGATTTAAGCCACAGCGCTCTACACGCTTGAATGGCGAATCCGGAGTTCTTAGCCGTAAGTTTAGTTAAGTGTACTACGGCATCAGAAATAAATGAATTAGCTAGCTTAAGGACTTTAAGCTTGTTTATAATCTCATCCAATGGAGCTGTGCTAAGGGTCTCTTCCAGAGACTCAAACCAGAATGCCGCCGCAGCCGTGACAGGCGCAATGCATGCAAGGGGTTGTAATATAAAACCTTGCTGAACAAACATTTTCTTAAGGTAACCCTCTAACTTTTTATCCATTGGATCTGAAAAAGCACAGCTATCCTCCACCGGGATAGTGGTACGCTTAGCCAGAGTAGAAACTGCTCCCTCCACCTTAGGGACCGTCTGCCATAAGTCCCGTGTGGTGGCGTCTATTGGAAACATTTTTCTAAATATAGGAGGGGGTGAAAAAGGCACACCGGGTCTATCCCACTCCTTGTTAACAATTTCTGTAAGCCTTTTAGGTATAGGAAAAACGTCAGTACACGCCGGTACCGCAAAATATTTATCCAGCCTACATACTTTCTCTGGAATTGCAACCGTGTTACAATCATTCAGAGCCGCTAATACCTTCCCTAGTAATACACGGAGGTTCTCAAGCTTAAATTTAAAATTTGAAATGTCTGAGTCCAGTTTACTTGGATCAGATCCGTCACCCACAGAATGAAGCTCTCCGTCCTCATGTTCTGCAAATTGTGACGCAGTATCAGACATGGCTCTATTATTATCAGCGCACTCTGTTCTTACCCCAGAGTGATCGCGTTTACCCCTAAATTCTGGCAATTTAGATAGTACTTCAGTCATAACATTAGCCATGTCTTTCAAAGTGATTTGTATGGGCCGCCCTGATGTACTTGGCGCCACAATATCACGCACCTCCTGAGCGGGAGGCGAAGGTACTGACACGTGAGGAGAGTTAGTCGGCATAACTTCCCCCTCGTTGTCTGGTGATAATTTCTTTACATGTACAGATTGGCTTTTATTTAAAGTAGCATCAATGCAATTAGTACACAAATTTCTATTGGGCTCCACATTGGCCTTTAAACATAGTGAACAAAGAGATTCATCTGTGTCAGACATGTTTAAACAAACTAGCAATGAGACTAGCAAGCTTGGAAATATAAAAAAACGCTACTGTGCCTTTAAGAAGCACAAAAAGCTGTCACAGTTGAAATAACAATGAACCAAAATAGTTATAGCAACCAATTTTTCACAGTAAATGTATTAAGTTAGCAAAGGATTGCACCCACCAGCAAATGGATGATTAACCCCTTAATACCCAAAAAACGGATAACAATTTAATATTAACGTTTTTATCACAGTCAAAACACACTATCACAGGTCTGCTGTGAGTGATTACCTCCCTCAAAACTAGTTTTGGAGACCCCTGAGCTCTGTAGAGACGTCCTGGATCATGGAGGAAGAAATAGGAAGACTGTGACTAAATTTTTACTGCGCAATAAAGCGCTAAAATAGGCCCCTCCCACTCATATTACAACAGTGGGGAAGCTCAGTAAACTGTTTTTATTCAGAAACAAACGACAGCCATGTGGTAAAAATCATGCCCATAAAGTTTTATCACCAAGTACCTCAGGAAAAACGATTAACATGCCAGTAAACGTTTTAAAAATGAAAATTATGAAATGTTATTAATAAGCCTGCTGCTAGTCGCTTTCACTGCAGTGCAGGCTCTAATATTACTTTAATATAGACAGTATTTTCTTAGTGAAATTCCATTCCCCAGAAATACCTCAGAGTATACATACATACATATCAGCCTGATACCAGTCGCTACTACTGCATTTAAGGCTGCACTTACATTACATCGGTATTAGCAGTATTTTCTCAGTCAATTCCATTCCTTAGAAAATAATATACTGCAACATACCTCCTTGCAGGTGGGCCCTGCCTGCTATCCCCTGTTCTGAAGTTACCTCACTCCTCAGAATGGCCGAGAACAGCAAGTGGATCTTAGTTACGACCGGTAAGATCATAGACAAACTCAGGTAGATTCTTCTTCTAATGCTGCCTGAGAAGAAACAACACACTCCGGTGCCGTTTAAAATAACAAACTTTTGATTGAAGAAATAAAAAACTAAGTTTAACACACCACAGTCCTCTCACACGTCCTATCTATTAGTTAGGTGCAAGAGAATGACTGGGTATGACGTAGAGGGGAGGAGCTATATAGCAGCTCTGCTTGGGTGATCCTCTTGCACTTCCTGTTAGGGAGGAGATATAATCCCATAAGTAATGGATGACCCGTGGACTGACTACACTTAACAGGAGAAATATCTTTATTTTTGTAAAGGGAATTATGGCTAAGTGTCTGATGAGTGCTGAGGAAGCAGCTGAGAGTCTTATGAACTTAGACTCTGATTCCTTCTCTGATGACACATCTGCTGCAGAAGATTCTAACAGCGACTTTTTCCCTGGGCTGTCATCATATAGTGACAGTTCAAGTAAGACAGATGAACCAACTGAGCCAAGGCATGGCAGCAGACAGTTCAGAGCTGTCAGTTCCCGTGGCAGAGGGATGGCAACAACATCTGCAGTGGCTCCACAGCATACTGTGGGAGTCATGGGCATAGGGGATGTTGCAACAACATCCGCAGTGGCCGCACAGCATACAGTGGGAGTCATGGACAGGCCTGTTTCAAGCTACAACTGGACCTCCCCTAATATGGTTCAGTCAGTGTTGCCTCAATTTACTGGCAATTCTGGCATCTTGATGGGCACTGCAAATTTTGAACCCATCAACTACTTTCAGTTGTTTTTTGAATGATGAGTTTTTAGAATTTATTGTTCAGCAGACAAATCTGTATGTTGAGCAATTTTTTTAAAAATACTGGTGCAGAATTGAGCCGCCATGCCAGAGCACATCGATGGACTGCGACCAATTTGCAAGAGAGGAGGAAATTCTGGGGCCTCACTCTGCTAATGGGGATTGTGCAAAAGCCAAGCATAGCCTCATATTGGTCAAAGCAGTCTACTCAGATGACCCCTATCTTCCCTGCTACAATGAGCAGGGACAGATATATGTTACTGCTCAAGTTTTTGCATTATAATAATAATGCAAATGCTCTGACACGGGACAACCCAGAACATGACCGATTGTTTAAAATAAGGCCTGTTGGGGGGCGGAGCTAAGCCAGCCATGATGGTGGACGCTTGAAGGATTAGCTCCGGGAGTAGTTGCAGCAAAACCTGAGTGCAAGCAACAGAAACAAAGCAGAGAACAGCAATAAATGTAATTTAAGGTAGCCCCTTGCCGTAGCACGACATTATTTGGCTGCATCAGAAGCGCACCCTGAAGCGGAGGGGAAACAATGAAATGGCGTAGTAAGAAGGAGGCCCAGAGTTCATCAAGCAGAGAGGAGCCAAAACATAACCGAGATCAATGACCGCTCAGACGGTGGACTTCCGATAGAAGCTCCAGTAAGCCAAATTATATTTGAAAAGATAGGATACGCTATAATACAGGGCGAAGGGAGCAGTGATACCCTGTAAAGCTATTAGCGCTGAAGCGCCACGTGGGAAGCAAACTCCATAGAAGGGGCCAGTTAAGCCGCAAGGGATAAGATCACTCCAAGACAAGTTGGGCTGTATCAAAAGGTAAATGAGAAATACGGCTAAGAAGGGGGAATGCCCTAATGATAGAAAATATCACACACTGAGAAAACATGGCATGCTGAGGGAATAACAGCGATCATAATGCAGACGCAGTAGTTTACAGAGCCCATTCTGAGTTTAATATAGCAGAAGGAGTCTCTTATCAGATAGCAAAAATAATAAAAACTTTATTATGAGATAACAAAAGAAGAGTGATATCCACTACTGAGAAAAAACATAATTTATGCTTACCTGATAAATTCCTTTCTCCTGTAGTGTAGTCAGTCCACAGGTCATCATTACTTCTGGGATATTAACTCCTCCCCAACAGGAAGTGCAAGAGGATCACCCAAGCAGAGCTGCCATATAGCTCCTCCCCTCTACGTCACACCCAGTCATTCGACCAAGAACCAAACGAGAAAGGAGAAACTATAGGGTGCAGTGGTGACTGGAGTATAATTTAAAAATTTTGACCTGCCATAAAAAACAGGGCGGGCCGTGGACTGACTACACTACAGGAGAAAGGAATTTATCAGGTAAGCATAAATTATGTTTTCTCCTGTTAAGTGTAGTCAGTCCACGGGTCATCATTACTTCTGGGATACCAATACCAAAGCTAAAGTACACGGATGACGGGGGGGACAGGCAGGATCTTTATACGGAAGGGACCACTGCCTGAAGAACCTTTCTCCCAAAAACAGCCTCCGAAGAAGCAAAAGTGTCAAATTTGTAAAATTTGGAAAAAGTATGAAGAGAAGACCAAGTTGCAGCCTTGCAAATCTGTTCAACAGAGGCCTCGTTCTTAAAGGCCCAAGTGGAAGCCACAGCTCTAGTGGAATGAGCTGTAATTCTTTCAGGAGGCTGCTGTCCAGCAGTCTCATAGGCTAAACGTATTATGCTACGAAGCCAAAAAGAGAGAGAGGTAGCAGAAGCTTTTTGACCTCTCCTCTGTCCAGAATAAACGACAAACAGGGAAGAAGTTTGGCGAAAATCTTTAGTTGCCTGTAAATAAAATTTCAGGGCACGGACTACATCTAGATTGTGCAGAAGTCGTTCCTTCTTTGAAGAAGGATTCGGACACAATGATGGCACAACAATCTCTTGATTGATATTCTTGTTAGTGACAACCTTAGGTAAGAACCCAAGTTTAGTACGCAGAACTAGCTTATCTGAATGAAAAATCAGATACGGAGAATCACAATGTAAGGCTCTGATAACTCAGAGACTCTACGAGCCGAGGAAATAGCCATTAAAAACAGAACTTTCCAAGATAACAGCTTGATATCAATGGAATGAAGGGGTTCAAACGGAACACCCTGTAAAACGTTAAGAACTAAATTTAAGCTCCATGGTGGAGCAACAGTTTTAAACACAGGCTTAATCCTGGCCAAAGCCTGGCAAAAAGCCTGAACGTCTGGAACTTCTGACAGACGCTTGTGTAAAAGAATGGACAGAGCTGAGATCTGTCCCTTTAAGGAACTAGCAGATAAACCCTTTTCTAAACCTTCTTGTAGAAAAGACAATATCCTAGGAATCCTAACTTTACTCCATGAGTAACTCTTGGATTCGCACCAATGTAAGTATTTACGCCATATTTTATGGTAAATCTTTCTGGTAACAGGCTTCCTAGCCTGTATTAAGGTATCAATAACTGACTCCGAAAAACCACGCTTTGATAAAATCAAGCGTTCAATTTCCAAGCAGTCAGCTTCAGAGAAATTAGATTTTGATGTTTGAAAGGACCCTGAATTAGAAGGTCCTGTCTCAGAGGCAGAGACCAAGGTGGACAGGATGACATGTCCACTAGATCTGCATACCAGGTCCTGCGTGGCCATGCAGGCGCTATCAGAATCACCGATGCTCTCTCCTGTCTGATCCTGGCAATCAATCGAGGAAGCATCGGGAAGGGTGGAAACACATAGGCCATCCCGAAGGTCCAAGGTGCTGTCAAAGCATCTACCAGGACTGCTCCCGGGTCCCTGGACCTGGACCCGTAACAAGGGAGCTTGGCGTTCTGGCGAGACGCCATGAGATCTATCTCTGGTTTGCCCCAAAGTCGAAGTATTTGGGCAAAGATCTCCGGATGAAGTTCCCACTCCCCCGGATGAAAAGTCTGACGACTTAGGAAATCCGCCTCCCAGTTCTCCACTCCAGGAATGTGGATCGCTGACAGGTGGCAAGAGTGAGACTCTGCCCAGCGAATTATCTTTGATACTTCCATCATCGCTAGGGAGCTTCTTGTCCCTCCTTGATGGTTGATGTAAGCTACAGTCGTGATGTTGTCCGACTGAAACCTGATGAACCCCCGAGTTGTTAACTGAGGCCAAACCAGAAGGGCATTGAGAACTGCTCTCAATTCCAGAATGTTTATTGGAAGGAGACTCTCCTCCTGAGTCCATGATCCCTGAGCCTTCAGGGAATTCCAGACAGCGCCCCAACCTAGTAGGCTGGCGTCTGTTGTTACAATTGTCCAATCTGGTCTGCTGAATGGCATCCCCCTGGACAGATGTGGCCGAGAAAGCCACCATAGAAGAGAATTTCTGGTCTCTTGATCCAGATTCAGAGTAGGGGACAAATCTGAGTAATCCCCATTCCACTGACTTAGCATGCACAATTGCAGCGGTCTGAGATGTAGGCGTGCAAAAGGTACTATGTCCATTGCCGCTACCATTAAGCCGATTACCTCCATGCATTGAGCCACTGACGGGTGTTGAATGGAATGAAGGACACGGCAAGCATTTTGAAGCTTTGTTAACCTGTCTTCTGTCAGGTAAATCTTCATTTCTACAGAATCTATAAGAGTCCCCAAGAAGGGAACCCTTGTGAGTGGTAAGAGAGAACTCTTCTCTACGTTCACCTTCCACCCATGCGACCTTAGAAATGCCAGTACTAACTCTGTATGAGACCTGGCAGTTTGAAAGCTTGACGCTTGTATCAGAATGTCGTCTAGGTACGGAGCCACCAAAATTCCTCGCGGCCTTAGCACCGCCAGAAGAGAGCCCAGAACCTTTGTGAAGATTCTTGGAGCCGTAGCCAACCCGAATGGAAGAGCTACAAACTGGTAATGCCTGTCTAGGAAGGCAAACCTTAGATACCGGTAATGATCTTTGTGAATCGGTATATGAAGGTAGGCATCCTTTAAATCCACTGTGGTCATGTACTGACCCTTTTGGATCATGGGTAAGATTGTCCGAATAGTTTCCATTTTGAACGATGGAACTCTTAGGAATTTGTTTAGGATCTTTAAATCCAAGATTGGTCTGAAGGTTCCTTCTTTCTTGGGAACCACAAACAGATTTGAGTAAAAACCTTGTCCGTGTTCCGACCGCGGAACCGGATGGATCACTCCCATTAGTAAAAGATCTTGTACACAGCGTAGAAACGCCTCTTTCTTTATCTGGTTTGTTGACAACCTTGAAAGATGAAATCTCCCTTTTGGGGGAGAGGCTTTGAAGTCCAGAAGATATCCCTGAGATATGATCTCCAACGCCCAGGGATCCTGGACATCTCTTGCCCAAGCCTGGGCGAAGAGAGAGAGTCTGCCCCCCACCAGATCCGTTCCCGGATCGGGGGCCCTCACTTCATGCTGTCTTAGGGGCAGCAGCAGGTTTTCTGGCCTGCTTGCCCTTGTTCCAGGACTGGTTAGGTTTCCAGCCTTGTCTGTATCGAGCAACAGCTCCTCCCTGTTTTGGTGCAGAGGAAGTTGATGCTGCTCCTGCCTTGAAGTTACGAAAGGCACGAAAATTAGACTGTCTAGCCCTAGGTTTGGCTCTGTCTTGAGGCAGGGCATGGCCTTTACCTCCTGTAATGTCAGCGATAATTTCCTTCAAACCGGGCCTGAATAAGGTCTACCCTTTGAAAGGTATGTTAAGTAATTTAGATTTATAAGTAACATCAGCTGACCAGGATTTTAGCCACAGCGCTCTGCGTGCCTGAATGGCGAATCCGGAATTCTTAGCCGTAAGTTTAGTTAAGTGTACTACGGCATCAGAAATAAATGAATTAGCTAGCTTAAGGGTTTTAAGCTTGTGTGTAATCTCATCTAATGGAGCTGAATCAAGGGTCTCTTCCAGAGACTCAAACCAAAATGCTGCTGCAGCCGTGACAGGCGCAATGCATGCAAGGGGTTGCAATATAAAACCTTGTTGAACAAACATTTTCTTAAGGTAACCCTCTAATTTTTTATCCATTGGATCTGAAAAGGCGCAGCTATCCTCCACCGGGATAGTGGTACGCTTAGCTAAAGTAGAAACTGCTCCCTCCACCTTAGGGACCGTTTGCCATAAGTCCCGTGTGGTGGCGTCTATTGGAAACATCTTTCTGAATATAGGAGGGGGTGAGAAAGGCACACCGGGTCTATCCCACTCCTTAGTAACAATTTCAGTAAGCCTCTTAGGTATTGGAAAAACGTCAGTACTCGACGGTACTGCAAAATATTTATCCAACCTACACATTTTCTCTGGTATTGCAACTGTGTTACAATCATTCAGAGCCGCTAAGACCTCCCCTAGTAATACACGGAGGTTTTCCAGCTTAAACTTAAAATTTGAAATGTCTGAATCCAGTTTATTTGGATCAGATTCGTCACCCGCAGAATGAAGCTCTCCGTCCTCATGTTCTGCAAATTGTGACGCAGTATCTGACATGGCCCTAATATTATCAGCGCACTCTGTTCTCACCCCAGAGTGATCTCGCTTACCTCTAAGTTCTGGTAATTTAGACAAAACTTCAGTCATAACATTAGCCATGTCCTGTAGTGTGATTTGTAATGGCCGCCCTGAAGTACTCGGCGTTACAATATCACGCACCTCCCGAGCGGGAGATGCAGGTACTGACACGTGAGGCAAGTTAGTCGGCATAACTTCCCCCTCGTTGTTTGGTGAATGATGTTCAATTTGTACAGAATGACTCTTATTCAAAGTAGCATCAATGCAATTAGTACATAAATTTCTATTGGGCTCCACCTTGGCTTTTGCACATATAGCACAGAGATATTCCTCTGAGTCAGACATGTTTAACAAACTAGCAATTAAACTAGCAAGCTTGGAAATACTTTTCACTCAAATTACAAGTAATATGAAAAACGCACTGTGCCTTTAAAAAGCACAGAAAAAAATTATGACAGTTTAATAAATAGGAACCGGAAAAATTATAACAATCAGATTTTTCCCAGTAAAAGCATAAATTTAGCAAAGGATTGCCCCCATTAGCAATGGATAACTAACCCTTAATAGCAGAAAAATATGTACAAAATATAAACGTTTTTTATCACAGTCAAAGCACAATCTCACAGGTCTGCTGTGAGTGATTACCTCCCTCAAAATAATTTTTGAAGACCCTTGAGCTCTGTAGAGACGATCCGGATCATGCAGGAAGAGAAAAAGACTTGTGACTGAATTTTTGATGCGTAGCAAAAGCGCCAAAATAGGCCCCTCCCCCTCACCCACAACAGTGAGGGAAGTTCAGTAAACTGTCTCAAATTAAAATAAACGACAGCCAAGTGGAAAAACAGTGCCCAAAAACAATTTTTCACCCAGTACCTCAGATATTTAAACAATTTAGCATGCCAGCAAAAAACGTTTAAAATAATATCATGAAATGTCATTAAACAGCCTGTTGCTAGACGTTCCCACTGCAAGTAAGGCTAAAGATTATATGCATATAGTATTACCCAGAGAAGTGCCATTCCCCAGAATACTGAAGTGTACACATATATACATAAACAGCCTGATACCAGTTGCTACTACTGCATTTAAGGCTGAACTTACATTATGTCGGTATTGGCAGTATTTTCTCAGTCAATTCCATTCCTCAGAAAATAATAATATACTGCAACATACCTCTTTGCAGGTGAACCTGCCCGCTGTCCCCTGATCTGAAGTTTACCTCACTCTTCAGAATGGCCGAGAACAGCAAAATGAATTTTAGCTACGCCGGCTAAAATCATCCAAAAACTCAGGTAGATTCTTCTTCAAATTCTACCTGAGAAGGAACAACACACTCCGGTGCTGTTTTAAAATAACAAACTTTTGATTGAAGATATAAAAACTAAGTATAATCACCACAGTCCTCTCACACATCCTATCTATTAGTTGGGTGCAAGAGAATGACTGGGTGTGACGTAGAGGGGAGGAGCTATATGGCAGCTCTGCTTGGGTGATCCTCTTGCACTTCCTGTT
The DNA here is from genome assembly GCF_027579735.1 of Bombina bombina. NCBI lineage: Eukaryota > Metazoa > Chordata > Amphibia > Anura > Bombinatoridae > Bombina > Bombina bombina. Next base: position 1,189,300,912 of record NC_069499.1, read on the forward strand.
GGGGAGGAGTTAATATCCCAGAAGTAATGATGACCCGTGGACTGACTACACTTAACAGGAGAAAGGGTCTATACATGATATAAAGCTTTAACAGCATTACCCCCTTTCTTACATCTTACTTTGACCCACTATCTAGCTTCTAAGCAGATAAGGAGAAATGTGAAAAGCAGCATAACATCCTGTTTCTATAACTTCGCAATCTCCAGCATGGCAGCCAGAAGACAAAACAAACTAGCAACACCACTCAAGCCAGCTGCTGTTCAGGATTTTTTTAAAATAGCTAAAGGAGATAAAACTAAAGGCAAAGGCGATATATTACTAGAGGAGGAAATGGAGTCAGATGCAGAGTCAACAATAGCTGAGGGATCTCACTCCCCAGTCACCAAAGCTGACATTAACAATCTAGTCTCTAAGCAGGATATTACTTCAATTTTTGATAAGATGTGGGAGAAAATTGACACACTTCAGACTACTGTAACAAATAGTCTAGCTGAGATTAAGCAAGATGTTTCTAGCTTGGGCACAAGGGTTGAGTCCCTGGAAGAAAAAGGGGAGACCATGGAAGAAGAAATGACAACAGTCATGCAGCAAATTTCTGACCAAAAACAAGAACTAGCTGAAGTTAATGAAAAATTGGAAGAGCTAGAGAACAGGAATAGAAGATGTAATATCCGGCTAAAAGGTATTCCTGAAAATATAACAACTCCAGATCTGACCAATTATTTGCTACAGCTCTTTCAAGCGATCACAGGATCTTCGGAGGAAGGAAAGTTCCAGATAGAGAAAGCTCATAGAGCTCTGAGAGCTAAACCAAGGGACACAGAACCACCAAGAGACGTGATCACTAAACTACTGAGATTCCCTGAAAAAGAAGAGATTATGACGGCGGCAAGGAAAAACCCTACTTTTAAGTTCAAGGGATCTGTTATACAGCTATATCAGGACTTATGTATCAAGACACTGAAAAAAAGAGCTGCCCTTCGTCCTCTAACACAGCTACTGAGGAAGAACCAGATCATATACAGATGGGGATTCCCCTTTGCCCTCCACATACTCCACGAAGGAAAACCAATTTCGCTTAAAGAAACACAAGATGTTCCAGGGGTCTGTCAGATACTTAAATTGGAATGCCCAGAGGTTCCTGATAATCAACAGGACAACAATAGAAGACCTTTTCAACCACAGAGAGGAACCCAGCAGACTGAGAGATGGACAAAAGAATCCAAAAGAAAACAAAGACCTTGAGAGACTAACCAGAGACAGAAGTGGGACATTACCTATATATGTACTTGTAATTCTTTGCCTTCTTCCATAGCAGGACTGAGGTAACATGATTAAAAGGCACATTGTTTATGATGTATGGTAAGACTATAATGACAAAAAGGGGGTTCAGTTAGGAGTTCCCTGATACGGAGTAGGAGCCAGTCTATTCAAGGTGAAACGTTGGACTCGACTTGTTTAGAATATTTGTAATAACTTAAAGTTACCTAAGAGTTAAATCATACTTGATATAGTTAGAGCCATGTTGTCTATAATTAGGGCAAGATAGGCAAGTTCGATTAGATGATAAAGCACTCAGGTTTTATTTTGTATAGAGTGAATTTTAGCATCTTTTTAACATAACTACATACTAAACCAAAGTAGAATGTTGGTGTGGAATTCAAAACACCAAAAAAATATTAATGTTGTATATATGAGTGAGACTATGTTTAAAAGTTGTTTGTTTGTTTTTTTGTTTCAAGTACCGTTGAGCAGTATAATGAAAAATTTTCTCTCCAGAAAACTGAACTTCAGCACAACAAAAACAGAAGTGAGAAAGAGGAGGAAGTACTATACAGGTATGGGGGGATGAGGAGGGGGGACACTATATATGTCAGCTAAGCTACAGATAATCTCCCACAATGCAAGGGGTCTAAACACAGACATAAAGAGGAAAACAGCGATTACACAATATCAAAATTTGGGGGCCAAGATCATATTCCTTCAGGAGACACATTTTGTACATCAGCAAATTCCTAGATACTGGACAAAACATTTTCAACAACATTTTCATACCACTGCAGATAGCAAAAAAAGAGGGGTATCTATTCTTATACACAATTCACTCCAATTCACCAAGGAAGAGGTCATAAGAGACAAGGAAGGAAGGTATCTTATAGTAAAAGGTAGCATTCAGGGGACACAAGTCACAATGTGCAACGTGTATGCTCCCAATGAAAAACAACATGCCTTTTTTAACAATTTATCCCACCTGTTGACTCAATGGTCACAAACAAAAATTATTTTAGCGGGTGACTTTAATATAAACTTGAATACAAATAGAAACAAAGCCTTATCCAAAGCTACCAGTAAACAGTCAAGACTTAACTCTATCGCTAAATCTATTAGGGACACACTAGAGAGCCACAATATTTTAGATACCTGGACTACACTGTATGGCCAGACCTCAGATCATACATATTACTCCCCTCCACATAAACTATACACTAAACTTGACTATATTTACATTAGCCAAATAATGCTACCTAACCTAATATCTTCGAAAATCCACGCCTCGGTATGGTCGGACCATTCTATCATTCAAATACAATTAGAGGGTATAATAAATGTTAATAGACAGAGATCATGGACGTTCGATCCAATTTTATTAAAACAGCCGGACATCCAATCTAGCATTCTTGAAAATCTTAAAGAATACTGGAGACTAAATACAAATTCTATGAGCGGTCCGGGCATCACATGGGCAGCCCACAAGACCTATATTAGAGGCGTGCTGATAAAAGAAAAATCAAAATAATTAAAAAAGATCAGAAATACGGTAAATACCTTACAACGAGACATTGAAGGCCTAGAGAGAACACATAGAAACACTAGGTCCCAACTAATATTAGAACAGTTAACACAAAAAAGGAAAAATCTAAATAAAATTCTAAAGGATAACTCCCTTAGAGCAATGCATAAATTGAAGACGTTTTATTTTCTACATGCAAATAAACCAGACAGATATCTAGCCCATAAGTTAAGGGAAAGGACGAAAAATATGTCCATCCGACAAATACAAAAATCTGATGGGACAGTAACATTACACCCACAAGAAATAACGGATTGTTTCGCACAATATTATGAGATGCTCTACAATGGACACACAGCACAACACACCACACAAACAGAATTTATCAAATCCCAACTCTTAGAGAAAGCAAATATGCCCAAATTAGACGAGGAAGGAGTGAAGGCAATGGAAGCAGAGATCACAATAGAGGAAATAAACTTAGCAATAAAAGATCTAAAAAATGGTAAAGCACCTGGACCTGACAAGGTTTTCGGGAGAGTATTATAAATTATTCAAAACAAACCTGTCACCACATCTACATAAATTCTGTAATGATGTAATGCAGGGGGTCCCGATCCCGCCAGACCTACTTAGAGCAAAGATAGTTGTAATTCCGAAACCTGGAAAGAGCCCTAAACTACCCCAAAATTATAGACCGATTTTATTAATTAATCAAGATGTGAAAATTTTCACGAAAATTCTAGCAAATAGGCTAAAGCTACATCTCCCCTCGCTGATCCATCCCGATCAGGTTGGTTTTATTAAAGATAGGGAAGCCCCGGATAACGTACAACAGCCTTGATAGAATACCTGGGGAGAACGGAAACGCATTCTCTGCTCCTATCGCTGGATGCAGAGAAGGCGTTTGACAGGGTGGATTGGACATATATGCTAGACATTCTGAAACATAGGGGATTTGGAAACAAATTCATTAAGGCTATATACTCAGTACCTTCAGCCACGATAAGAGCAGCAGGGTACCAATCCAGGCCCATCAATATATTAAATGGTACACATCAGGGATGCCCGTTGTTGCCCCTCTTGTTTGCCCTATGCGTGGAACCCCTAGCGGCATGTATTAGGAATAACAACGATATTAAGGGCATCCAACTAGAAAGAGAAACACAAATTAACTTTATTTGCGGATGACATTTTGCTAACGCTCACAAAACCTTTGAGGTCCCTCCCCAATCTTTATCATTTGATAGAAGAATTCTCCAGTGTTTCGGGGTTTAAAATCAACTCAGACAAATGCGAGGCCCTCCCATTATCAATGCCGCAGCATACACAAAAGTTAATAGGAGCCAACTTCGATTTTAAATGGGCTAAACAATCCATTAAATATTTAGGGATAAACATTACCCCCACGCCAGAAACTTTATTTAAGGCAAATTATCCCCCACTCTTTAAAACTATAAGGAATGACATAAGAAAGTGGAGGAAGGGCAGCTTCTCGTGGTATGGTAGACTAGTAGCAGTAAAGATGAATGTCCTACCAAGATTGCTATATTTGTTTCGAGCCCTACCTATCAAAGTACCACAAAAGGAGTTGGAGGACTTACAGTCGGAAATAATTAGATTTATAAGAGGCAATAAAGCGGCCAGAATAGCAGCACACATACTCAAACAGCATAAACACTTAGGGGGCATAGGGGTGCCCAATTTGGTTGACTATTATCAGGCAGCCAGGTTGGCACAGATAACATTAATAGCTAAGGACCATAGAGGTATCACATGGCCTGACATTGAAGCAGACATTGGAGGCTTTAGCAATCCAACAGACATCATATGGAACCCCATAGCCCAAACACATAAGCTACAGCAAAAATTAAAGATCACAGAGGAATCAAAGCAGATATGGAATCACTTGACCAAGACACTGAAACTTATACCACTGCAAACCATGACAATACCAATAAGAGCACTGATACACATAGATTTTCAGAGACAGGTAGCCAAGTGGGAAAATAAAGGACTCTACAGGGTGGCAGATGTTCTAGATAAGGGAAATTAGTAAATATAGAAAAGGCTATATGCCCACTACATAACTCTAGAGCAGCTTATAAAATCATCTAACAGGGACAAAAAGGTAATTTCTCGGATATATCTGGCTCTGCAGGAAGCTAAAAACAAAACAAAACCGAAGTTACATGAGAACTGGGAAATAGACCTAGGAGTGAGGTACGAGAAAGAAGATTGGCAAAATATTTTCGCTAGGATCAGTAAGGGATTATTAGGAGCAGATCTTATAGAGAATGCACTTAAGACTTCATACAGATGGTACCTCACACCTTTGAAATCATCACACTATACACCTCAGGATAACAGACTATGTTACAGAGGATGTTCAGAGATTGGATCCTATATCCATATGTGGTGGGATTGCCCAAAGATAACGCCTACTTGGTTTAAACTTGAAAAACTTCTTGAAGAACTGCTAGGCGATACATTTAGATTGACAGCACCGCAGGCGCTACTGCATATCCCGCTAGAATCTTTAAACACGGCTACTAATACACTGATCAACATATTATGTACAGCCACAAGACTTTGTATAGCTAGGTATTGGAAGGTGGGGGCACCAGGGTGGTCGGAAGTAATGGATAAAATTGAGGGGATATATGCTATGTCAGAATCAGCTGCGTGGATACAGAACAGAACGGGTCACTTTCAGAATATCTGGATACATTGGATAATGAATAGACATAGAATTGATAGGATTACTAACCTAGGCCTAGGCGGAGCACAGAATACATAGGGGAATGTGTATTTGGGACCATGATACTCCTCACATATTAGACCAACAGTTAGAGAGAGGAAATAACAAGAATAAGCAAAATACCAAAATGCAAAGGAAGATGTAGATTATAAGTTATGAGATTTCATTAACTGCTCAACGGGAAGAATTAATGTTTTGAATTTTGTTATCACTTGGTTTGTTAATACAGTTGGGGGGGAGGGGGGGAAGGGGAAAAAAAAAGAGGTGTTTATACAACAAAGAATGGAATTGCCACTGTTATAATTTATAATGTTCTTGTCATGATTGAGTTGATGTGATATTCAACAATAAAAATTATTTCAACATAAAATAAGGCCTGTATTGACCATTTATTGGCAAGATTTCAAGAGTGCTATACTCCAGGCCAGAACAAATCGATGAATCCTTAATCTTATATAAGGGACGTATAGTTTTTAAACAATACATTCCTTCTAAGAGAGCTCGCTATGGGATCAAGCTGTATAAGCTGTGCGAAAGCTCTAGTGGATGCACCTATCATTTTAGGGTATACACTGGCAAGGATTCTGTTCTAGCACCCCCTGGCTGTCCCTCCTCCCTTGCTGCCAGTGAAAAAAACATAATTTATGCTTACCTGATAAATTCCTTTCTCCTGTAGTGTAGTCAGTCCACGGGTCATCATTACTTCTGGGATATTAACTCCTCCCCAACAGGAAGTGCAAGAGGATCACCCAAGCAGAGCTGCTATATAGCTCCTCCCCTCTACGTCACACCCAGTCATTCGACCAAGAACCAAACGAGAAAGGAGAAACTATAGGGTGCAGTGGTGACTGGAGTATAATATAAAAATTTAGACCTGCCATAAAAAACAGGGCGGGCCGTGGACTGACTACACTACAGGAGAAAGGAATTTATCAGGTAAGCATAAATTATGTTTTCTCCTGTTAAGTGTAGTCAGTCCACGGGTCATCATTACTTCTGGGATACCAATACCAAAGCTAAAGTACACGGATGACGGGAGGGACAGGCAGGATCTTTATACGGAAGGGACCACTGCCTGAAGAACCTTTCTCCCAAAAACAGCCTCCGAAGAAGCAAAAGTGTCAAATTTGTAAAATTTGGAAAAAGTATGAAGAGAAGACCAAGTTGCAGCCTTGCAAATCTGTTCAACAGAGGCCTCGTTCTTAAAGGCCCAAGTGGAAGCCACAGCTCTAGTGGAATGAGCTGTAATTCTTTCAGGAGGCTGCTGTCCAGCAGTCTCATAGGCTAAACGTATTATGCTACGAAGCCAAAAAGAGAGAGAGGTAGCAGAAGCTTTTTGACCTCTCCTCTGTCCAGAATAAACGACAAACAGGGAAGAAGTTTGGCGAAAATCTTTAGTTGCCTGTAAATAAAATTTCAGGGCACGGACTACATCTAGATTGTGCAGAAGTTGTTCCTTCTTTGAAGAAGGATTCGGACACAATGATGGCACAACAATCTCTTGATTGATATTCTTGTTAGTGACAACCTTAGGTAAGAACCCAGGTTTAGTACGCAGAACTACCTTATCTGAATGAAAAATCAGATACGGAGAATCACAATGTAAGGCCGATAACTCAGAGACTCTTCGAGCCGAGGAAATAGCCATTAAAAACAGAACTTTCCAAGATAACAGCTTGATATCAATGGAATGAAGGGGTTCAAACGGAACACCCTGTAAAACGTTAAGAACTAAATTTAAGCTCCATGGTGGAGCAACAGTTTTAAACACAGGCTTAATCCTGGCCAAAGCCTGGCAAAAAGCCTGAACGTCTGGAACTTCTGACAGACGCTTGTGTAAAAGAATGGACAGAGCTGAGATCTGTCCCTTTAAGGAACTAGCAGATAAACCCTTTTCTAAACCTTCTTGTAGAAAAGACAATATTCTAGGAATCCTAACTTTACTCCATGAGTAACTCTTGGATTCGCACCAATGTAAGTATTTACGCCATATTTTATGGTAAATCTTTCTGGTAACAGGCTTCCTAGCCTGTATTAAGGTATCAATAACTGACTCCGAAAAACCACGCTTTGATAAAATCAAGCGTTGAATTTCCAAGCAGTCAGCTTCAGAGAAATTAGATTTTGATGTTTGAAAGGACCCTGAATTAGAAGGTCCTGTCTCAGAGGCAGAGACCAAGGTGGACAGGATGACATGTCCACTAGATCTGCATACCAGGTCCTGCGTGGCCATGCAGGCGCTATCAGAATCACCGATGCTCTCTCCTGTTTGATCCTGGCAATCAATCGAGGAAGCATCGGGAAGGGTGGAAACACATAGGCCATCCCGAAGGTCCAAGGTGCTGTCAAAGCATCTACCAGGACTGCTCCCAGGTCCCTGGACCTGGACCCGTAACAAGGAAGCTTGGCGTTCTGGCGAGACGCCATGAGATCTATCTCTGGTTTGCCCCAAAGTCGAAGTATTTGGGCAAAGATCTCCGGATGAAGTTCCCACTCCCCCGGATGAAAAGTCTGATGACTTAGGAAATCCGCCTCCCAGTTTTCCACTCCAGGAATGTGGATCGCTGACAGGTGGCAAGAGTGAGACTCTGCCCAGCGAATTATCTTTGATACTTCCATCATCGCTAGGGAGCTTCTTGTCCCTCCTTGATGGTTGATGTAAGCTACAGTCGTGATGTTGTCCGACTGAAACCTGATGAACCCCCGAGTTGTTAACTGAGGCCAAGCCAGAAGGGCATTGAGAACTGCTCTCAATTCCAGAATGTTTATTGGAAGGAGACTCTCCTCCTGAGTCCATGATCCCTGAGCCTTCAGGGAATTCCAGACAGCGCCCCAGCCTAGTAGGCTGACGTCTGTTGTTACAATTGTCCAATCTGGTCTGCTGAATGGCATCCCCCTGGACAGATGTGGCCGAGAAAGCCACCATAGAAGAGAATTTCTGGTCTCTTGATCCAGATTCAGAGTAGGGGACAAATCTGAGTAATCCCCATTCCACAGACTTAGCATGCACAATTGCAGCGGTCTGAGATGTAGGCGTGCAAAGGGTACTATGTCCATTGCCGCTACCATTAAGCCGATTACCTCCATGCATTGAGCCACTGACGGGTGTTGAATGGAATGAAGGACACGGCAAGCATTTTGAAGCTTTGTTAACCTGTCTTCTGTCAGGTAAATCTTCATTTCTACAGAATCTATAAGAGTCCCCAAGAAGGGAACCCTTGTGAGTGGTAAGAGAGAACTCTTCTCTACGTTCACCTTCCACCCATGCGACCTTAGAAATGCCAGTACTAACTCTGTATGAGACTTGGCAGTTTGAAAGCTTGACGCTTGTATCAGAATGTCGTCTAGGTACGGAGCCACCGAAATTCCTCGCGGCCTTAACACCGCCAGAAGAGAGCCCAGAACCTTTGTGAAGATTCTTGGAGCCGTAGCCAATCCGAATGGAAGAGCTACAAACTGGTAATGTCTGTCTAGGAAGGCAAACCTTAGATACCGGTAATGATCTTTGTGAATCGGTATATGAAGGTAGGCATCCTTTAAATCCACTGTGGTCATGTACTGACCCTTTTGGATCATGGGTAAGATTGTCCGAATAGTTTCCATTTTGAACGATGGAACTCTTAGGAATTTGTTTAGGATCTTTAAATCCAAGATTGGTCTGAAGGTTCCTTCTTTCTTGGGAACCACAAACAGATTTGAGTAAAAACCTTGTCCGTGTTCCGACCGCGGAACCGGATGGATCACTCCCATTAGTAAAAGATCTTGTACACAGCGTAGAAACGCCTCTTTCTTTATCTGGTTTGTTGACAACCTTGAAAGATGAAATCTCCCTTTTGGGGGAGAGGCTTTGAAGTCCAGAAGATATCCCTGAGATATGATCTCTAACGCCCAGGGATCCTGGACATCTCTTGCCCAAGCCTGGGCGAAGAGAGAGAGTCTGCCCCCCACTAGATCCGTTCCCGGATCGGGGGCCCTCACTTCATGCTGTCTTAGGGGCAGCAGCAGGTTTTCTGCTTGCCCTTGTTCCAGGATTGGTTAGGTTTCCAGCCTTGTCTGTATCGAGCAACAGCTCCTTCCTGTTTTGGTGCAGAGGAAGTTGATGCTGCTCCTGCCTTGAAGTTACGAAAGGCACGAAAATTAGACTGTCTAGCCCTAGGTTTGGCTCTGTCTTGAGGCAGGGCATGGCCTTTACCTCCTGTAATGTCAGCGATAATTTCCTTCAAACCGGGCCCGAATAAGGTCTGCCCTTTGAAAGGTATGTTAAGTAATTTAGATTTAGAAGTAACATCAGCTGACCAGGATTTTAGCCACAGCGCTCTGCGTGCCTGAATGGCGAATCCGGAATTCTTAGCCGTAAGTTTAGTTAAATGTACTACGGCATCAGAAATAAATGAATTAGCTAGCTTAAGGGTTTTAAGCTTGTGTGTAATCTCATCTAATGGAGCTGATTCAAGGGTCTCTTCCAGAGACTCAAACCAAAATGCTGCCGCAGCCGTGACAGGTGCAATGCATGCAAGGGGTTGCAATATAAAACCTTGTTGAACAAACATTTTCTTAAGGTAACCCTCTAACTTTTTATCCATTGGATCTGAAAAGGCACAGCTATCCTCCACCGGGATAGTGGTACGCTTAGCTAAAGTAGAAACTGCTCCCTCCACCTTAGGGACCGTTTGCCATAAGTCCCGTGTGGTGGCGTCTATTGGAAACATTTTTCTGAATATAGGAGGGGGTGAGAAAGGCACACCGGGTCTATCCCACTCCTTAGTAACAATTTCAGTAAGTCTCTTAGGTATTGGAAAAACGTCAGTACTCGACGGTACCGCAAAATATTTATCCAACCTACACATTTTCTCTGGTATTGCAACTGTGTTACAATCATTCAGAGCCGCTAAGACCTCCCCTAGTAATACACAGAGGTTTTCCAGCTTAAACTTAAAGTTTGAAATGTCTGAATCCAGTTTATTTGGATCAGACCCGTCACCCGCAGAATGAAGCTCTCCGTCCTCATGTTCTGCAAATTGTGACGCAGTATCTGACATGGCCCTAATATTATCAGCGCACTCTGTTCTCACCCCAGAGTGATCTCGCTTACCTCTAAGTTCTGGTAATTTAGACAAAACTTCAGTCATAACATTAGCCATGTCCTGTAGTGTGATTTGTAATGGCCGCCCTGAAGTACTCGGCGTTACAATATCACGCACCTCCCGAGCGGGAGATGCAGGTACTGACACGTGAGGCAAGTTAGTCGGCATAACTTCCCCCTCGTTGTTTGGTGAATGATGTTCAATTTGTACAGAATGACTCTTATTCAAAGTAGCATCAATGCAATTAGTACATAAATTTCTATTGGGCTCCACCTTGGCTTTTGCACATATAGCACAGAGATATTCCTCTGAGTCAGACATGTTTAACAAACTAGCAATTAAACTAGCAAGCTTGGAAATACTTTTCACTCAAATTACAAGTAATATGAAAAATGCACTGTGCCTTTAAGAAGCACAGAAAAAAATTATGACAGTTTAATAATAAGGAACCGGAAAAATTAGAACAATCAGATTTTTCCCAGTAAAGGCATAAATTTAGCAAAGGATTGCCCCCATTAGCAATGGATAACTAACCCTTAATAGCAGAAAAAAAATGTACAAATTATAAACGTTTTTTATCACAGTCAAAGCACAATCTCACAGGTCTGCTGTGAGTGATTACCTCCCTCAAAATAATTTTTGAAGACCCTTGAGCTCTGTAGAGACGATCCGGATCATGCAGGAAGAGAAAAAGACTTTTGACTGAATTTTTGATGCGTAGCAAAAGCGCCAAAATAGGCCCCTCACCCTCACCCACAGCAGTGAGGGAAGTTCAGTAAACTGTCTCAAATTAAAAGAAACGACAGCCAAGTGGAAAAACAGTGCCCAAAAAACAATTTTTCACCCAGTACCTCAGATATTTAAACAATTTAGCATGCCAGCAAAAACGTTTAAAATCAAATATCATGAAATGTCATTAAACAGCCTGTTGCTATACGTTCCCACTGCAAGTAAGGCTAAAGATTATATGCATATAGTATTACCCAGAGAAGTGCCATTCCCCAGAATACTGAAATGTACACATATATACATAAACAGCCTGATACCAGTTGCTACTACTGCATTTAAGGCTGAACTTACATTATATCGGTATTGGCAGTATTTTCTCAGTCAATTCCATTCCTCAGAAAATAATATACTGCAACATACCTCTTTGCAGGTGAACCTGCCCGCTGTCCCCTGATCTGAAGTTTACCTCACTCCTCAGAATGGCCGAGAACAGCAAAATGAATTTTAGCTACGCCGGCTAAAATCATCCAAAAACTCAGGTAGATTCTTCTTCAAATTCTACCTGAGAAGGAACAACACACTCCGGTGCTGTTTTAAAATAACAAACTTTTGATTGAAGATATAAAAACTAAGTTTAATCACCACAGTCCTCTCACACATCCTATCTATTAGTTGGGTGCAAGAGAATGACTGGGTGTGACGTAGAGGGGAGGAGCTATATAGCAGCTCTGCTTGGGTGATCCTCTTGCACTTCCTGTTGGGGAGGAGTTAATATCCCAGAAGTAATGATGACCCGTGGACTGACTACACTTAACAGGAGAAATGAGGGACTTATTCCACCCAATATTTAATTAAGGTTACCATGTATATGTGGATGACTTTTACATTGGTGTGCCATTATTTAAATTGCTATACAGCAAGGGCACTATTGCGTTCGGCACAATCCGTGCTAATCGCAAAGGCTTTCCGACTCACATGTTCAGAAAGCAAAAGAGAGGAGAAGCCTCAGCTTTGCGCTCTGATGAGTTGCTAGCTGTGAAATTCACAGACAAGAGGGATGTGCGTCTTCTCACAACTATACATGATGAGAGCACATCACCTGTTTATGTCAGGGGGCAGAACATGCCAATTATGAAAGCCATATGTGCCCTGGATTACAATCAGCATATGGAAGGGGTAGATAAGACTGACCAGATGCTTGAACCATACTCTGCTTCTCGCAAAGCATATACATGGTAGAAGAAACTGGCAGTCCACTTGATACAATTGTCAATGCTTAATGCATTTGTCCTGTATCAGGCTACCCAAGGAAGAGGGCTACGTTTCCAGAAATTTCAGGAATCTATTACTAAAAGCCTTCTCTACTCACGGGATATTCCAGTAACTGGGCCAAGTGAGGAGAATGCAAGGTTAAATGGCCGTCACTTTGCTGCGTATATATCAGCTACTGAGAAAAAAACTTTCCCTAGTAGAAGGTATAGAGTGTGCAGTCAGCATGGACGTCGTAAAGACACCTGTTACTACTGTCCAGACTGCCCATCTAAACCAGGGCTTTGCATGCCAGAATGCTTCCGTATTTATCATACTATGGAAACATACTAGCTGCATACGCTCACAACCCCAGGAGGCTCTGAAATGCAGATACATGTCCTTGGTTGAGGCTTACGCCTGACCAGCCCAGTGCCCTGGTTGAGGCTTACGCCTGACCAGCCCAGTGTCCTGGTTGAGGCTTACGCCTGACCAGCCCAGTGCCCTGGTTGAGGCTTATGCCTGACCAGCCCATTACCCTGGTTGAGGCTTACGCCTGACCAGCCCAGGAACCTGGTTGAGGCTTACGCCTGACCAGCCCAGTGCCCTGGTTGAGGCTTACGCCTGACCAGCCCAGTGCCCTGGTTGAGGCTTACGCCTGACCAGCACAGTGCCCTGGTTGAGGCTTACGTCTGAATAGCCCAGTGATTGAGTTGCCCCTAGCAAAAGGTACGTATGAAGGGAGATATGAAAGCTGTGTGACTGGCCAGTGGTAGGGGTTGTGCTTCTGTGAGTAAATAAAGATACAAAAGGTGTGTGTATGGTCAGTAGTAGGGATGAAAGTATTGATGTATGTAGGGGTGGGTGCTTCTGTGAGTGAATCAGACATGAAAGTTGTGTGAATGGTCAGTAGCAAGGGTTGAAGCCTTGATGTGGCGTTACTGCTCACATGGGTATCCATGTGCTAATTCAACCAGTGTGAGTGCCTGTAATGCTTGTGTGGGTAATGCAAAAGAGTGTTATAGTTTTAAACATAAAAAGTAAATTTATGCTTACCTGATAAATTGATTTCTTCTATGGTAAGACGAGTCCATGGATTCATCCTTTACTTGTGGGATATTATCCTCCTGCTAACAGGAAGTGGCAAAGAGCACCGCAGCAGAGCTGTCTATATAGCTCCCCCCCATAGCTCCACCCCCCAGTCATTCGACTGAAGGTACAGGAAGAAAAAGGACAAACTACATAGTGCAGAGGTGACTGAAGTTTAAATAAAAAAAATATAATCTGTCTTAAAATGACAGGGCGGGCCGTGGACTCGTCTTACCATAGAAGAAATCAATTTATCAGGTAAGCATAAATTAACTTTTCTTCTATAAAGGTAAGACGAGTCCACTGATTCATCCTTTACTTGTGGGATACAATACCAAAGCTACATGACACGGATGAACGGGAGGGACAAGACAGATGGTTAAACAGAAGGCACCACTGCTTGAAGAACTTTTCTCCCAAAAATAGCCTCCGAAGAAGCAAAAGTATCAAATTTGTAAAATTTGGAAAAGGTATGAAGTGAAGACCAAGTCGCAGCCTTACAAATCTGTTCAACAGAAGCATCATTTTTAAAAGCCCATGTGGAAGCCACCGCTCTAGTAGAGTGAGCAGTAATTCTTTCAGGCGGCTGTTGTCCAGCAGTCTCGTATGCCAAACGGATGATGCTTTTCAGCCAAAAGGCAAGAGAGGTAGCCGTAGCTTTTTGACCTCTACGTTTTCCAGAATAGACAACAAACAAAGAAGATGTTTGACGGAAATCTTTGGTCGCTTGCAAGTAAAACTTTAAAGCACGAACCACGTCCAAGTTGTGTAATAGATGCTCCTTCTTAGAGGAAGGATTAGGACACAGAGAAGGAACAACAATTTCCTGATTAATATTCTTATTAGTAACAACCTTAGGAAGGAATCCAGGTTTGGTACACAAAACCACCTTATCAGCATGGAAAACAAGATAAGGCGAGTCGCATTGCAATGCAGATAGTTCAGAAGCTCTTCGAGCCGAAGAGATAGCAACTAAAAACAGAACTTTCCAAGATAGAAGCTTAACATCTATGGAATGCATAGGTTCAAACGAAACCCCTTGAAGAACCTTAAGAACTAAATTCAAACTCCATGGCGGAGCAACAGGTTTAAACACAGGCTTGATTCTAACTAAAGCCTGACAGAACGACTGAACGTCTGGAACATCTGCCAGACGTTTGTGCAGCAGAATTGATAAAGCAGATATCTGTCCTTTTAAGGAACTAGCTGATAGCCCCTTCTCCAATCCTCCTTGGAGAAAGGACAAAATCCTAGGAATCCTGATCTTACTCCATAAGTAGCCTTTGGATTCGCCCCAATAAAGATATTTACTCCATATCTTATGATAAATTTTCCTGGTGACAGGCTTTCGAGTCTGAATCAAGGTATCTATGACCGACTCAGAGAACCCCCGCTTGGCTAAGATCAAGCATTCAATCTCCAAGCAGTCAGTCGCAAAGAAACTAGATTTGGATGCTGGAACAGACCTTGAATCAGAAGGTCCTGTGTCAGTGGCAGAGTCCATGGTGGAAGAGATGACATGTCCACCAGGTCTGCATACAAAGTCCTGCGTGGTCACGCAGGTGCTATCAAAATCACAGAAGCTCTCTCCTGTTTGATTCTGGCAATCAAACGAGGAAGGAGAGGAAATGGTGGAAACACATAAGCCAGGTTGAACGACCAGGGTACTGCTAGAGCATCTATCAGTACTGCCTGAGGATCCCTTGACCTGGACCCAAAACGAGGAAGTTTGGCATTCTGACGAGATGCCATCAGATCAAATTCTGGTGTGCCCCATTGCTGAATCAATTGTGCAAACACCTCTGGATGGAGTTCCCACTCCCCCGGATGAAAAGTCTGCCGACTTAGAAAATCCGTTTCCCAGTTCTCCACCCCTGGGATATAGATTGCTGATAGATGGCAAGAGTGAGTCTCTGCCCATCGAATTATTTTGGTAACCTCTATCATCGCTAGAGAACTCTTTGTTCCCCCCTGATAAGTGATATATGCCACAGTCGTGATATTGTCCGACTGGAATCTTATGAATCTGGCCGACGTCAACTGAGGCCACGCCTGAAGCGCGTTGAATATCGCTCTCAGTTCTAGAATATTTATCGGGAAGATAGCCTCCTCCTGAGTCCACAATCCCTGTGCTTTCAGGGAATTCCAGACTGCACCCCAGCCCAATAGGCTGGCGTCCGTCGTCACTATGACCCACGCTGGCCTGCAGAAACACATTCCCTTGGACAGATGATCCTGTGACAACCACCAAAGAAGAGAGAGTCTCTGGTCTCTTGGTCCAGATTTATCTGAGGAGATAAATCTGCATAATCCCCATTCCACTGTTTGAGCATGCAAAGTTGCAGTGGTCTAAGATGCAAGCGAGCAAACGGAACTATGTCCATTGCCGCTACCATTAAGCCGATTACCTCCATACACTGAGCCACTGACGGGCGGGAAATGGAATGAAGAGCTCGGCAGATGGATAACATTTTTGATTTCCTGACCTCCGTCAGAAAAATTTTCATGTCCACCGAATCTATCAGAGTTCCCAGGAAAGGAACTCTTGTGAGAGGGATAAGTGAACTCTTTTTTACGTTCACCTTCCACCCGTGAGATCTTAGAAAAGCCAAAACGTTGTCCGTGTGAGACTTGGCTAGTTGGAAAGTTGACGCCTGGATTAAGATATTGTCCAGATAAGGCGCCAGAGCTATGCCCCGCGGCCTTAGAACCGCCAGAAGGGACCCTAGCACCTTTGTGAAAATTCTGGGGGCTGTGGCCAACCCGAAGGGAAGAGCCACAAACTGGTAATGCTTGTCCAGAAAGGCGAACCTGAGGAACTGGTGATGATCTTTGTGGATAGGAATGTGTAGATATGCATCCTTTAAGTCCATGGTGGTCATATATTGACCCTCCTGGATCATTGGCAAAATAGTCCATATGGTCTCCATCTTGAAGGATGGGACTCTGAGGAATTTGTTTAGGATCTTGAGATCCAAAATTGGTCTGAAAATTCCCTCTTTTTTGGGGACCACAAACAGATTGGAGTAGAACCCTTGCCCCTGTTCTGTTTTCGGAACTGGGCAGATAACTCCCATGGTATATAGGTCTTCTGCACAGCGTAAGAACGCCTCTCTTTTTGTCTGGTTTACAGACAATCGAGAAAGATGGAATCTCCCCCATGGGGGAGAATCTTTGAAATCTAGAAGATACCCCTGGGTTACTATTTCTAAAGCCCAGGAGTCCTGAACGTCTCTTGCCCAAGCCTGAGCGAAGAGAGAAAGTCTGCCCCTACTAGATCCGGATCGGGGGCTACCCCTTCATGCTGTCTTGGTGGCAGCAGCAGGCTTCTTGGCCTGTTTACCCTTGTTCCAAGTCTGGTTAGGTCTCCAGACTGACTTGGATCAAGCAAAATTCCCCTCTTGCTTTGCGGCAGGGGAAGAGGTAGAGGGACCACCTTTGAAGTTTCGAAAGGAACGAAAATTATTTTGTTTAGTCCTCATCTTATTCGTCTTATCCTAAGGAAGGGCATGGCCTTTCCCTCCAGTGATGTCTGAAATGATCTCTTTCAGTTCAGGCCGAATAGGGTCTTACCCTTGAAAGGGATGGCTAAAAGCTTAGCTTTTGATGACACATCAGCAGACCAGGACTTAAGCCATAACGCTCTGCACGCTAAAATGGCAAAACCTGAATTCTTCACCGCTAACTTAGCCAATTGAAAAGCGGCATCTGTAATGAAAGAATTAGCTAGCTTGAGAGCCCTAATTCTATCCAGAATATCATCTAATGGGTCTCAACCTGAAGAGCCTCTTCCAGAGCCTCGAACCAAAAAGACGCTGCAGTAGTTACAGGAACAATGCACGCTATAGGTTGGAGAAGAAAACCTTGATGAACAAATATTTTCTTCAGAAGACCCTCTAATGTTTTATCCAGAGGATCTTTGAAAGCACAACTGTCCTCAATAGGTATAGTTGTACGCTTAGCCAGGGTAGAAATAGCTCCCTCCACCTTAGGGACCCTCTGCCATGAGTCCCGCACGGCATCTGATATGGGAAACATTTTCTTAAAAGTAGGAGGGGGAGCGAACGGAATACCTGGTCTATCCCACTCCCTAGTAACAATTTCCGAAATCCTCTTAGGGACCGGAAAAACATCAGTGTAGGCAGGAACCTCTAGGAATCTGTCCATTTTACACAATTTCTCTGGAACTACAAAAGGGTCACAATCATCCAGAGTCGCTAAAACCTCCCTGAGCAATAAGCGGAGGTGTTCTAGTTTAAATTTAAAAGCCGTCATATCTGAATCTGTCTGAGGGAACGTATTTCTTGAATCAGAAATCTCTCCCTCAGCCAGCAAATCCCTCACTTCAGAACATTGTGAGGGTACATCGGATATGGCTAATAAAGCGTCAGAGGGCTCAGCGTTTGTTCTCACACCAGACCTATTGCGCTTCCCCTGCAACCCAGGCAGCTTAGATAAAACCTCTGTGAGGGTAGTATTCATAACTGCGGCCATATCTTGCAGGGTGAAAGAATTAGACGCACTAGAAGTAATTGGCGTCGCTTGTGCGGGCGTTAACAGTTGTGACACTTGGGGAGAATTAGATGGCAAAACCTGACTCTCTTCTGACTGAGAATCATCCTGCGACATACTTTTAGTATCTAAATATGTTCTTTACAATTTATTGACCTTTCAGCGCATGAGGGACACATTCTAAGTGGAGGTTCCACAATGGCTTCTAAACATATTGAACATTGACTTTCCTCAATGTCAGACATGTTGAACAGGCTAGTAATGACTACAAACAAGAATGAAAACACTTTATTTAGTGAAAAAAATAATCTTAAAAAACGGTACTGTGCCTTTAAGAGAAAAAAAGCATACACGTTCTGCAAAACAGCCTAAACATGGACCAAATTTTTCAAAATGTTGTATGTAAATACAATATAAGTAGTTAAGATTGCCCCACAAGGAATTTTAACATTTAACCCCTTAATTTGCAAACCGGATCGAAAATAGGCCCAGATCCGGAAAAAAACACCCTCAGCACCTTGCCACAGCCCTGCTGTGGCCCTACCTGCCCTCAGGGAAAATGTGGGGTAAAAGCTTCGATTTGGATCAAAACATACACCAGGGCCCTCAGGAGTTAGAGCTTGCTGATAAAACTGCGCATCTGAGACATGAAAATAGGCCCCGCCCATCTCACTCGAGGTCTCCTCAGCCTTAAAGAACCGCACCAGAGCGGTTATAACTAGCCATGTGGGTTCTGAGACCCAAAAGTTAAGCCATGTGTGCCCTCAATAAAGTTGCCCAAAACGTTATTGCCCACAAAAACGTTAAAGCACTCCCAAATCAAAAAAACGTTTGCTCACAATCATTTGCAATTCAGTGTCAACCATATTAGTAATTGGCTCCATATGCAAGCTAGGTAATGCCCTTGTTTTAGCTCTAGGATTACTGCTTACCCTTACCCTCCTGGGTATAATGTCAGCCTTTCTGAAATACACAGTCTCTCCAGAAAAATATGACTGAACATACCTCATTGCTGCATAGCATGAAACCATCACACTGAAGTTTCCTGTACTCCTCAGCCTCTGTGGGAACAGCAATGGACCTTAGTTACAAATGCTAAGATCATCATCCTCCAGGCAGCAGTCCTCATCCATCTGCTGCCTGAGAGTAAATAGTACACACCGGTACCATTTAAAATAACAAACTCTTGCTTGAAGAAATTAAAAACTAATATTTTATCACCTCTTTCACTTTACCCTTCCTAGTACTTAGAGTAGGCAAAGAGAATGACTAGGGGGTGGAGCTAAGGGAGGAGCTATATAGACAGCTCTGCTGTGGTGCTCTTTGCCACTTCCTGTTAGCAGGAGGATAATATCCCACAAGTAAAGGATGAATCCGTGGAATCTTCTTACCTTTATAGAAGAAATAAAATCATTTAGAATTAGGTTATCCAATTAATGAGGTAGAGAAAACCGTTTAATAGCATATATAACCCCTATTTGTTTAAAGTGTTTCAAGGTAGCCATGTCTGCAGTTTAACAGCTGTAGCCACCTGGGAATTAGAAATACAGTATACAAGGTACACAGTTTTGGAAAGTACACCCCTTGACGCATCAAATGAGGGGCTACATGTATTGCAAGCACAAATTTGGAGTGTGTAAGACGTAAATGAACATGTCACTTTGCTTAGAAAAAAATATTTTCAAGCACAAAAGTGGAGTGCGCAAATATTCATGGAATATGGTGTTTTGCATAGAACTACATATAGCCCCTCATTTGATGCGTCAGGGGGTGTTCTTTCTACAAATGTGTACTTTATGTACCCTAATTTTACTTCCCAGGTGGCTAGAGCTGTTTAAGTGCAGATATGGCAACCTTGAAAATCTTATTAAAAATTGTCTTTAAACATTTAGGGGTGATGTCTGCAGTTTAACAGCTGTAGCCACCTGGGAATTTAAGATACAGTATACAAGGTACACAGGTTTGGAAAGTACACCCCTTAGTGCATCAAATGAGGGGCTGCATGTATAGCTAGCACAAATTTGGACTACGTAAGACATAAATGAACATGTCACTTTGCTTAGAAAAAAATATTTTTATGCAAAACACCATATTCCATGAATATTTGTGCACTCCACATTTGTGCTAGAAGTATATATAGCCCCTCATTTGATGCGTCAGGGGGTATTCTTTCTACAAATGTGTACTTTATGTACCCTAATTTTACTTCCCAGGTGGCTAGAGCTGTTTAAAGTGAATGTAAATTTTGATGCTAAAGTGCCCGGTTTTTAAAAATTTGATTAAAAACAGGGGCACTTTAATTCATCAAATTTACATTTCACTTGTGTTGTGAAAAAATACTTACCTTTTAATCTTGACAGCCGCTCTAGCTTCCTCTGCCAGTCGCAAAGCCTCTTCCTGGGTCTAAAATGAGGAATCCGGCTTCCTCCAATCATAGCGTTGAATCAGACACTGATTCCCCCGGGGGGGAAGCCGTGATTGGAAGATGACCGATCCATAATTTCTGACGTCAGAAATAGCTTGCGACGACCGGGGTAAGCTGGAGCGGCTGTCAAGTTTAAAAGGAAAGTATTTTTTCACAACACAAGTGAAATGTAAATTTTGATGAATTAAAGTGCCCCGGTTTTTAATCGAATTTTTAAAAAACGGGCACTTTGTCATCAAAATTTATATTCACTTTAAGTGCAGATATGGCAACCTTGAAAATCTTATTTAAAATTGTCTTTAAACATTTAGGGGTGATGTCTGCAGTTTAACAGCTGTAGCCACTTGGGAATCTAAGATACACTATAAAGGGTACATAGTTTAGGAAAGTGCACCCCTTGGTGCATCAAATAAGGGGCTGCATGTATTGCTAGCACACATTTGGAGTGCGTAAGACATAAATGAACATGCCACTCTGCTTAGAAAAAAATATTTTCTAAGCAAAGCACCATATTCCATGAATATTTGCACACTCCATGTTTGTGCTAGAAGTACACATAGCCCCTTATTTGATGCATCAGGGGGTGTACTTTCTACAAATATGTACTTTATGTACCCCAATTTAACTTCCCATTTGGCTAGAGCTGTTTAAGTGCAGATATGGCAACCTTGAAAATCTTATTTAAAATTGTCTTTAAAGGGCCATGATACCCAAATGTTGAAACACTTGAAAGTGCTGCAGCATAGCTGTAAAAATCTGAGTAGAAAATATCACCTCAACATCATCTCTATGTAAAAAAGGAAGATATTTTACCTCAAAAATTCCTCAGTTGCCACATCCCATAGTAAAGGGCTTCTAAGCAGCAAAACAGTACGTCTGTCCCAGGACAACGGAAGGAGGGAGCTTTTGTGCACACTCATCGTATTTCACCAATAAGGTAAACGAAGTTTACTATGAAATCCCATGAGAGTTAAGTGAAATCTCATGAGATCACAGCAAAAGAGTTCATGACCTCAGCACTGTTGATGCCGATTGGCTGCTGCTCATTTCATATATTTATTTTTTTACCTGCAGCTGGGCAGCAGCTGAGTATTACACAGAACTTACTCTGCTGAGCAGAGGAGATTATGAAGTAAAATATCTTCATTTTTTACATAGAGATTCTAAGGTGATATTTTCATGTCAGCTTTTTACAGTTATACTGCACCAGTTTCAAGTGATTTAGCATATGAATATTATGTCCCTTTAAACATTTAGGGGTGATGTCTGCAGTTTAACAGCTGTAGCCACCTGGGAATTTAAGATACAGTATACAAGGTACACAGTTTTGGAAAGTACACCCCTTGGCGCATCAAATGAGGGGCTGCATGTATTGCTAGCACAAACAAGTGCGTAAGACATAAATGAACATGTCACTTTGCTTAGAAAAAAATATTTTTTAAGCAAAGCACCATATTCCAGGAATATTTGCGCACTCCACTTTTGTGCTACAAGTACATATAGCCCCTCATTTAATGTGTCAGAGGGCGTACTTTCTACAAATGTGTACTTTATGTACCCTAATTTAAGTCCTCCGGTGGTTAGAGCTGTTTAACTGCAGATATGGCAACATGGAAAATCTTGTTTAAAAATTGTCTTTAAACATTTGGGGTGATGTCTACAGCTGTAGCCTCCTGGGAATTTAAGATACAGTATACAAGGTACACAGTTTTGGAAAGTACACCCCTTGGCGCATCAAATGAGGGGCTGCATGTATTGCTAGCACAAATTTGTGTAACATATAAATTAACATGTCGCTTTGTTTAATTTTTTTTTTTTATTTTTTTTTTTACAAGTGTGATATTCGCTTATTTGTCGCACACTTCAGATATGCGATACACATACAAATAAGACCTCATTTGATGCATCTGGGGGTGTAGTTTCTAAAAATAATAATATAGTTTTGTTGTCATATCTTAAAGTCCAAGGCAGCTAGAGCTGTTTAATTGCTGGCAACAATACATTAAATTTAAAGATGCTTTTGTTAAGGTCTATCAAATTGACACGTCGGCAATAAAACAAAACACAGTGAAATGTTCTCAATTTTTGCTTATTTTAGACAGATTACCTACTGCACATATTTAGCAACACATGTTTTGATCATAGAGTTTAGAAAAATAAAATTGCAAACTAATTTTTATTGATTGTGGAGTACAAAAATACATTTTTTTCATATGTTATGCTTTATTTTTAACCTGTGTCGAGACATACACATATAATAATAATATATTTGGAATCTGTTAGGTCTGCTGAAAAAAACAATATATAGTTTGTATAGTTATTCACACAAACTTTACTTCTACAAGTGTTTAAACGTGAACTGCAACAAAAATCTCAAAACTAGCTTAGCACTCAGGTGGGAAATGGCTTAGTAGCCAAAGGGTTAAAAATATCTATTTATTTTGTGGAACTATGGCTAAGCGTCTCAGTGCTGAGGAAGCAGCTGAGTTCTCTCTGATTCCTTCACTGATGCATATGGTATATAAACTAAATATTTCTAGAAAGTACAAACCAAGCCACATCAAATGAGGGGCCACATGTATTGCTAGCACAAAAATAGACAATGGAATATGGCTCTTTGCTAAAAAAAAAAAAAAAAAAAAAATGTATGCAAAGCACTATATTCGATTAATTGTTGCGCACCTCATTTATGTGGTAGAGATACATGTAGCCCCTCATTTGATGTGCCAAAGGGTGTACTTTCTACAAATGTGTGCTTTGTGTACCATATTTTAATTTTTCAAGTGGCTAGAACTGTTTAATTGCAGACATGGCAATCTTGAAATTCTCTAAAAAAAATAGCCTTTCAACTTTTATGGGTTATATCTGCAATCAGACAGCTGTAAAAACCTGGGAAACTAAGATACATTAAATAAAGTACAGGTAACCCTCAGTTTACGCCGGGGTTAGGTTCCAGAAGGAATGGTTGTAAATCAAAACCGTTGTAAATTGAAACCCAGTTTATAATGTAAGTCAATAGGAAGTGAGGGAGTTAGGTTCCAGGCCCCTCTCAAAATTGTCATAAGTAACTCCTAATACATTATTTTTAAAGCTTTGAAATGAAGACTTTACATGCTAAACAGCATTATAAACCTAATAAAATAATCCCACAACACAGAATATATAATTAAACAAACAAAAACATTTGCTAAACAGCATTATAAACCTAATAAAATAATCGCACAACACAGACTTTACTTGCATTTTTCTGTAAATAGTTCATTCTATGCATTCCAATCTGGACCGATTGATAGACAGGAAGATCTTGTTTCTTTTGAAATCTGCTTGATAGCTCAGGTCTGGTTAAACTGATTAATTTAAGCTTGCTTGACTTGCATAACTTTGCTGCAACACAAGCGGGCAGCTCCGCCTACTGTTTTTTTTAATCAATGCACTGCTTCTCAATGCTTTTCAATAGCAGTCACATGACTGAAAAAAAAGGTTGTTATTCTGAAACGGTGCAAATTGAACCGTTGTAAACCGAGGGCCACCTGTACACATTTTCAGAAAGTACACCCCTTGGCACATCAAATGAGGGACTACATCTACAGCTAGCACAAAAATAGACAATGTAATAATAAATGGAATATGGCTCTTTGCTTAGAATTATTACTTTTTTTAAGAAATGCAACTTATTCCATTAATTGCTGTGCACCCCAAATTCATGCTAGAAATTCTTGTAGCCCTTCATTTGATGCCCCAAGGGGTGTACTTTCTGCAAATGTGTGCTTTGTGTACCCCATTTTAATCTCTCAGGTGGCTAGAACTGTTTATTTGCTGAAAACAGTACAGTAAATTCTAAGATGCTGCTTTTGATAATTCAGCAAATTGACATGCCTGCAATAAAACAGTGGGAAAAAAACTGTGAAATGTTCTTAACTTCTGCTTATTTCAGACAGGTTACCTGCTACAAATATTTATCCATACAGGTTTTGATGATAGAGCTTAGAAAAATAAAATTACATTCTATTATTTATTGATTCAGGAGTAAAAAAATACACTTTTTCCACATTTTACGTGCTATTTTTTAAACCTGATGATACATACACATACAGTGGATATAAAAAAATCTACACACCCCTGTTAAAATGTCAGGTGGGAAATGGCTTAGCAGCAAAAGAGTTAACCCCATGACCCAATATGAAGTATATATACGTCATGCGGTACGAAGCCCATCGTACCGCATAATGTATATGTATGTCGCAACTGCAGGAAACTCCAGCAGTCTCGGTTGTCAAGTGCTCTTTCTGAGCTGTGGGCATATATCTGCATATGGAAACGGAGCACGATCGGTGCTCCGGTTCCATATGAAGGCAGATGCCAGATAGTTACAGACAGTGACACTGTGTTTCACCGTCTGTAATAATCATCTGCTGGTACCGGCAGGGAAGGAAAAACGGTAGATAGGTGGGGGGTGCAGGGGGGAGGTAGTGGGGGGCCTTACACTGCATAAAAAAAAGAAGGGAGAGGGATGCATGGGTTGCTGCACTACAGAAAAGGGGTGGAATGGGGGGTCCCTAGTTAAAGGGACACTGAACCAAAAAAAATTCTTTTGTGATTTAGATAGAGCATGCAATTTTAAGTAACTTTCTAATTTACTCATATTATCAATTTTTCTTCATTCTCTTGCTATCTTTATATAAAAAATAAGGCATCTAAGCTTTTTTCTTGGTTCAGAACTCTGGACAGCAGTTTTTGATTGGTGGATGAATTTATCCACCAATCAGCAA
Organism: Bombina bombina; assembly: GCF_027579735.1. Lineage (NCBI taxonomy): Eukaryota > Metazoa > Chordata > Amphibia > Anura > Bombinatoridae > Bombina > Bombina bombina. The sequence goes on from NC_069499.1 coordinate 1,189,326,320, forward strand.
GGACAACCTAGGTTGTTCACCAAAAATGGGCCGGCATCTAAACTTACATTCTTGCATTTCAAATAAAGATTCCAAGAGAATGAAGAAAATTTGATAATAGGACTAAATTAGAAAGTTGCTTAAAATGTCATGCTCTATCTGAATCACTAAAGAAAAAATGTGGTTACAGTGTCCCTTTAACAAATGCCGTGAGGGGGGAGGCGAGGGACCACTACATTACATTTTATTTATATATATATATATATATATATATATATATATATATATATATATATATATATATATATATATATATATATAAATATAATAATAAAAATAGCCATAAAGATGGCCACCAGTGGGAGGGGGAGGGCAAGAGAGCTATTGGGGGGGGGGGGGGGTTTGAGGATGATCAACTACACTGCAGAAAGAAAGATCCCCACCACCTTACCTTACCAAGATGGTGGGGATCAGTGTGGGTGAGTGGGAGAAAGCTGTTTGGGAAGGATCAGGGGTGGGAGGTGCCAGTTGGGAGGGTGATCTCTACACTACAGCTAAAAATAACCTTACAAGCTACCTGATTAAACCCTTCACTGCCGCAAATAATAGAAGTTTGATACGCAGCTGCAATTAGTGGCATTCTAATTACCAAAGCAATGTATGTCTGCTATTTATGAACAAAGGGGTTCCCAGAGAAACTTTTACAATCATATCTGTCATGATTGCACAAGTGGTATATAAATCATTTCAGTGAGAAACCCAAAGTTTGTAAAAAAAAAAAGTTAACTATTTTTTTATATGATCTAATTTAGCGGTAAAATGGTGACATGAAATATACCAAAATGGGCACAGATCAATACCTTGGGTTGTCTACTTAAAAAATATATATAGTTTTGACGTGTAAATAAAAAAACAAGGTTCTATTTCTGTTTAGATGGAGTGATAGCAGAAATGCTAAAAATTCTCCGGTATTTTGGGCAAGTTCTTCTCTGAAATTCCAGGTAGTGAAGAGGTTAAAGGGACAGTAAATTCATTAAGATTTTTAGATAAAATGTTAGGTTATGCATATTGAAACAACTTTGCACTATACTCTTATTATCCCCCTTTTCTTGTTAAAATGTGCTTATTTTCTAATTCTAAGCAAAAGAAAGCCACCTGCAAATTCTCATGACTAACTCTGCTACATATCTTTCACTAATTGGCTTAAAATGGTAACAACTGCAAAATAATTAATTTTAAACTGATGTTATGGCCATGGCTAGCCTTGTTATCAGCAGACCCAGATTGGCTCTTCTAAATAAGACAAATAATGGGCGACGATAGACTATGTTAATTTGTTTTAAAAATGTTTAGCCCTAAAGTGAAGGTAAAGTTTGGACATTTTTTCAACATAATTCTATTAGTGATATCCTAAATAGTGTAATCGCTAATTATTTTTTTTTTAACATTTCATTATGTCATATTTTATTAAAACGGATTTATATTTGCTTACTCTGCCGTTATTGACTCCTCCCATCAGCCATTTCCTGTTTTCTGACACTCTTACGTATAGAGTGGTCCCACCCGCTTTATACGTATCTCAAAAGCGCGTTCTCGTGAATCTAACCTAATGCACATGCGCACACTTAGCCGACGATAAACTATGCGCATACGTTACTCCAATCTTTTGTTACTCAAAGCGCAGGCGTCAATCTTCGTTCAGACGTATTCAATGGTAACTAGAAACATTACTATTGCGCATGAGCGAAACGGGAGCAAGCTTTTCTTACAAGGGAGAGGAAATAATGGGAAAACATGCGCACATTGTCAAACATAGTGATGTCAAATGACGGCCACCTAACGCCCAGATTGTCAATTGGCTTTTGCCAGAACGTGACAGCAAGAAAAGAAAAAATATCAGGTTGTTTTGAAAGCATTGAAAATTCTAAGGAAAAACGAAGATAACAGAGTTAATATGTAAAAAATAAAAAAATGATGAATGAAAGTAGCATTCATTTTGGGAGTATTTTAACATGTAATAATACAATAGAGCTAACTTTACCTTCACTTTAAGTTTTTCAAAGAAGTTTATTGTCACTTTAAAGGGACACTGTAACCAAATTTTTTCTTTAGTGATTCAGATAGAGCATGACATTTTAAGCAACTTTCTAATTTAGTCCTATTATCAAATTTTCTTCATTCTCTTGGAATCTTTATTTGAAATGCAAGAATGTAAGTTTAGATGCCGGCCCATTTTTGGTGAACAACCTAGGTTGTCCTTGCTGATTGGTGGATAAATCCATCCACCAATCAAAAACTGCTGCCCAGAGTTCTGAACCAAGAAAAAAGCTTAGATGCCTTCTTTTTTATATAAAGATAGCAAGAGAATGAAGAAAAATTGATAATATGAGTAAATTAGAAAGTTGCTTAAAATTGCATGCTCTATCTGAATCACAAAAGAAACATTTTTGGTTCAGTGTCCCTTTAAGAATTTCTTTTAAAATAAATACTTGTTAATAACAGATACTTTTTAACAGATTTGTAATATGTAACTGTAATTAAAATAACCTTATTTACTATTTTCCATAACCTAAATTATATGAACTGAGAAAATCTGGAAACGTTACAAACCAATTATGAAAAGCACTGTCTTCTATAAACTATGCATTTTAATATCAATATTAATGTCCATTTAACTCCTAATGACCAAGAGTATATAATGATTTCGAGTTCCCTATCAAGTGAGACTGAGTTCGGGTTAAAATGGAGACGAGAGAAACTGGTTACTGAAATCATAATAAAGTAATAAATGTCACGGTCTCCTAAAGTTTTATTCCCTCTCGATACTTGTTAAAGAATGACTCAGAGCGGATATAACTTAACATTTTCTTGACTTATTACATTGTTAGAACTATGTTATAATGGGCCTGTCTCCTCACCTCCATTATGGGTTTCAGCTTTCCTGTATTAATTTCCTGCAGCACTTGTCTACGGACACCAGCTCGCGACTATGTTCCAGTATCAAGTTACCGTTATTACAAAATACTTCCGCGAGCCATCACATCTCACCCAGCAACCGTAATTACAGGCAGTACATTCGATTGGCTGTGACGGAAGATGGATGAAAACGACTGGCCTATTAACGTCGCCGAACTCTCTCTTTGGTTGCACCTTGGAGTTTGAGAAGGGCGGCGCGTGCAAGCTTTCGTTTCCCGCCCAAATGACTGTGTTGAGACGGAAAGCATCAACTTTATTCGCCAGAAATGCTAGGGCGGAACCAGTTAGTAGTACGGTAGAAATCTGTCTGTAACATAGGTAGTTATGTGAGCTCGGTCGTGTGTGTCCAAATATATGTCTTTACACGAATACTTTTTAAATTGAATGCACTGTGTTAAAACGTGTTTCTTCACACAAAGTGATTAGCGTGTTTGATTTGGATTTGTCAATATCAATTAGGAAGGCCCCTTTTATCGATAGCGACATTCTGAAGTGTTCGAGAATATGCTCGATATATAAACTTTATATAGTCCGTAGTTAAAAAGGTAACTTGTTAATACTGACAACAGAGAAAAACCTAATACAGAATTAAACATTCTTTCATTTTGTTAATACATTCCTCCACCCTCAAAAAGTATAATACCCCTTAGCGGCGGTGATTTGGTTATTTAAAACTTTAAATTGCTGCATATGGAATGCAGTTAAAGTTAAAGGGATACCGAACCCAGATTTTTTTATTCTTTCATGGTTCAGATAGAGCATGCAATTTTAAGCAACTTTCTAATGTACTCCTATTATCAATTTTTCTTCGTTCTCTTAGTAGCTTTATTGGAAAAAGCAATAATCTAAGCTAAGGAGACGGCCCATTTTTGGTTCAGAACCCTGGATAGTGCTTGCTGATTGGTGACTAAATTTAGCCACCAATAAGCAAGCACTATCCAGGGTGATGAACCTAAAATGATCCTAAGCTTTACATTCCTGCTTTTCAAATAAAGATAGCAAGAGAACGAATATTAGATTAGAAAGTTGCTAAAAATTGCATGCTCTATATGATCCATGGGAAAAAATGTTGGTTTAGTATACTTTTAATCCACTCCCATGCATGGGGAAAAAAGAATGGACACATCAATTCTAGTCTATTAAGCAGGGATAGGCAAGGTGTCCGTACACAAGGTGTCCGTACACGGACACTGGTGTCCGTGACTATCCCTTGCAGTGTCCGCCACAACCTTAGTATATCTTTCTGATTAAATAATAGGAATAAAAATAATATGTAGTGGGAATAAAGTTAGTGGCTTGTCAAGAGACTGCTAGCGATATTGGGTGATAAGTTATGGCATAAATAAACCCTGAGTGAATTACTGGATGTGTATCTGCATCTGTATAATAACACCCAGTTCTATACAAAGACACAGTAGTGACACTGGCACATGTCTATAGCCAGACAAGGGCTGGTTATAGGGTCAGTGGTATCTGCATCAGTATAATAACACCCAGCGTTATATAATGACACAGTAGTGACACTGGCACATGGGTATAGCCAGAGGAGGGCTAGTTATAGAATCAGTGGTATCTTCATCAGTATAATAACACCCAGCGTCATATAATGACACAGTAGTGACACTGGCACATGGTTATAGCCAGAGGAGGGCTGGTTATAGAATCAGTGGTATCTGCATAAGTATAATAACACCCAGAACTATATAATGACACAGAAGTGACACTGGCACATGGGTATAGCCAGAGGAGGGCTGGTTAAAGGATTAGTGGTATCTGCATCAGTATAACAACACTCAGCACTATAAAATGACACAGTAGTGACACTAGCACATGGGTATAGCCAGACAAGGGCTGGTTATAGGGTCAGTGGTATCTACATCAGTATAATAACACCCAGCGTTATATAATGACACAGTAGTGACACTGGCACATGGGTATAGCCAGAGGAGGGCTTGTTATAGAATCAGTGGTATCTGCATCTTTATAACACCCAGCACTATATAATGACACAGTAGTGACACTGGCACATGGGTATAGCCAGAGGAGGGCTAGTTATAGAATCAGTGGTATCTGCATCAGTATAATAACACCCAGCGTTATATAATGACACAGTAGTGACACTGGCACATGGTTATAGCCAGAGGAGGGCTGGTTATAGAATCAGTGGTATCTGCATAAGTATAATAACACCCAGAACTATATAATGACACAGAAGTGACAGTGGCACATGGGTAAAGCCAGAGGAGGGCTGGTTAAAGGATTAGCGGTATCTGCATCAGTATAACAACACTCAGCACTATAAAATGACACAGTAGTGACACTGGCACATGGGTATAGCCAGACAAGGGCTGGTTATAGGGTCAGTAGTATCTGCATCAGTATAATAACACCCAGCGTTATATAATGACACAGTAGTGACACTGGCACATGGGTATAGCCAGAGGAGGGCTGGTTATAGAATCAGTGGTATCTGCATCTTTATAACACCCAGCACTATATAATGACACAGTAGTGACACTGGCACATGGGTATAGCCAGAGGAGGGCTAGTTATAGAATCAGTGGTATCTGCATCAGTTTAATAGCGCCCAGCACTATATAATGACACAGTAGTGACATTGGCACATGGGTATAGCCAGAGGAGGGCTGGTTATAGAATCAGTGGTATCTGCCTAAGTATAACACCCAGAACTATATAATGACACAGAAGTGACACTGGCACATGGGTATAGCCAGAGGAGGGCTGGTTAAAGGATTAGTGGTATCTGCATCAGTATAATAAAACTCAGCACTATAAAATGACACAGTAGTGACACTGGCACATGGGTATAGCCAGAGGAGGGCAGGATATAGGATCAGTGATTTCTGCATCTGTATAATAACACCAAGCACTATATAATGACACAGTAGTGACACTGGCACATGGATATAGCCAGAGGAGGGCTGGTTATATGATCAGTGATATCTGCATCAGTACAATAACACCAGGCACTATAAAATAATGTTTTTAATTTCAAATGTACCTTGGTGTCCTTCACTAAAGTCTGTACTTTGGAAAATGTCCGCCACAGCCTTTGTCTGTGCCTATCCCTGCTATTAAAGGGACACTGAACCCAAATTTATTATTTCGTGATTCAGATAGAGCATGACATTTTAAGCAACTTTCTAATTTACTCCTATTATCAAATTGTCTTTATTCTCTTGGTATCTTTATTTGAAATGCAAGAATGTAAGTTTAGGTGCCGGCCCATTTTTGGTGAACAACCTGGGTTGTCCTTGCTGATTGGTGGATAAATTCATCCACCAATAAAAAATTGCTGTCCAGAGTCTGAACCAAGAAAAAAGCTTAGATGCCTTCTTTTTCAAATAAAGATAGCAAGAGAATGAAGATAAATTGATAATTGGAGTAAATTAGAAAGTTGCTTAAAATTGCATGCTCTATCTGAATCACAAAAGAAAAAATTTGGGTTCAGTGACCCTTTAAGATGAATGCAAACATGACTTTCTTAAACCTAAAAGCCTATCATATACTTCCCAGGCTCTAACCTAGACAAAACAGTATACATCTCTAAACACAATTCTCAGATCCTTGAAAGTCTGCCCATTATAGATAGGGTTGCTACCCATCCGTGGTATGTCACAGACAACCCTGGAATTAGGAGGTATGTTCCGTGTACTGGAAAATCCTCCTAATATCCCAGATTGCTCTCCTCCCTTTGCAACTTTTTCCCTCCCTGCCAGTCACTGCTCTCTCTCATGCATGCATGTGTGTCCACGTACACTTCTTTCCAGGGCCACCATCAGGGGGTGAAAGGGGAGACTCCTGTCAGGGGCCCACTGGACCAGGGGGCCCCATGAGGCTAGCACAACTATTTAAAAAAAAAAAAATGTTGGCAGCCACCAGAGGGCGTCAGAGAGCAGCAGTGTATTTATGATTATTTGACAATGCTGTAAAACAATGCAGAAATTTTCCTCCTCAATACACAAATGATATTTTTTTATTTATATATATATATATATATTTTTATTATTACATTCCAATTTACTGCCTCTTTATACAAGGACTTTCCAGATGATAGGAGGGATTTTTTCAATAAGTACAACTGACAGATGGGAACATTTGTACACCAGATTTGAAGCAGTGCTTTTGGTTGGGGAAAATGGGGGGGGGGGGAACAAACATATGTCAACCTTTCAAATGTGCTTTTATTCATCTACCCATTCTGACAGATCATTAATGTACAAGTTTGAATTCACAGAAGTATTTTTGTTTGCACATTTAAAAGTATGATCCTTTTAAAAGTGATCTCTTAACTTCTGATATTTTTCTATCATGCATGTCACACTGTTGATTTAGGAGATGGCAATGTGCAGAAATGTTACCTCCTGTGAGTGAGTCTTTTTGCTTTTGTTGGTGTCTCTATGAGTGTGTATGTATTATTTTTTCCTGTGGGTTTTGCAAGGTTGAGTTTGTGTCTGTGTGCCCATTTTCTGTTGCTTTTTAAGACATTTTGACCTTACTACTGATTATTCACATCTTTCTACAGACTTTGGGACTAATGAGACCTTTCCGGAAGTCACCAATCCACCACTTAAAGGGCCATGATACCCAAATGTTGAAACACTTGAAAGTGATGCAGCATAGCTGTAAAAAGCTGACTAGAAAATATCACCTAAACATCTCTATGTAAAAAAGGAAGATATTTTACCTAAAAATGTCATAAGTATTCACACCCCATTGCAAAGGACTTTAAGCAGCAAATCAGTATTTCTGTCCCGGGACAGGCAAGGAAGTGAGCCTCATGCACACTCATGTTATTTCCCTATTCAGTTTAACCCCTTAACGACCAAGGACGTACGCCATACGTCCTCAAAAAAAATACACTTAACGCCTGAGGACGTATGACGTACGTCCTCGGTCTGGAAAGGAGCTGGAAGCGATCCTGCTCGCTTCCAGCTGCTTTCCGGTTATTGCAGTGATGCCTCAACATCGAGGCATCCTGCAATAACCCCCCTTGGCCATCCGATGCAGAGAGAGCCACTCTGTGGCCCTCTCTGCACCGGACATCGATGGCCGGTTTCTTTGGTGGGTGGGAGCCAGTCTGGGAGGCGGGTGGGCGGCCATCGATGGGCCGTATGATGTGGAGGGGGGCGGGATCGTGGGCGGGAACGCCGGGTGCGCGCTCGGGTAGGGAGCGGGTGGGAACCGCTACACTACAGAAAAATGATGTGAGAAAAGTGGCAGTGAGGGCCAAAAATATTTAAAATATGTCGATCTAAGAGATCTGGGAGGGGGTGGGGGGTTGGTCTTTTGCGGGGGGCAAGCTACACTACAGAAAAATATTTTAAAAAAGAATAAAAACAAATGTTTTACTATAAACTGGGTACTGGCAGACAGCTGCCAGTACCAAAGATGGCTACTAATAAGTTAGAGGGGGATGGGTAAATAGCTGTTTGGGGGGTATCAGGGAGGTTGGGGGCTAAGGGGGGATCCTCCAGAGCAGCATATGTAAATATGCCTTTTTAAAAAAAATTTTTTTATCAAGGATAGCTTTTTTTTTTTAGTACTGGCAGACTTTCTGCCAGTACTTACCATGGCGGGGACAATTGTGGGGTGGGGGAGGGAAGAGAGCTGTTTGGGAGGGATCAGGGGGTGTAATGTGTCAGGTGGGAGGCTGATCTCTACACTAAAGCTAAAATTAACCCTGCAAACTCCCTACATGCTACCTAATTAACCCCTTCACTGCTAGCCATAATACACGTGTGATGCGCAGCGGCATTTAGCGGCCTTCTAATTACCAAAAAGCAACGCCAAAGCCATGTATGTCTGCTATTTCTCAACAAAGGGGATCCCAGAGAAGCATTTACAACCATTTGTGCCATAATTGCACAAGCTGTTTGTAAATGATTTCAGTGAGAAACCTAAAATTGTGAAACATTTTACTTTTTTTTTTTAATTTAAAGTGAAAGTAAAGTTTTCGTTTGTTGACTGTATTTTTTAACATATTATGTGACCCACATTATAGTCGCTAACTTTGTTTTTTCATAAATAAAAGTACTTTTTTGCCCAATCAGAAAGGGCCTTCAAAGGGCCTCCCATATTTCTCACCTATGATTAAACAATATAAGTGGAAGGCAGGATGAGTAAAGGAGACTGGCTGCTAAATAATTGGCTAAACTGACTGAAAACTGTTGCGTGGGAGACAGTTAAACTATAAGCAAAGTGGGCCATACTTTTTCTTATCAATTGCAATTACACTTATTTTTATATGAGGTGAGATTGTTCCTATTAAGAAATACTGGATATTGATTGGTGTTCATCTTGGTAATGTATTAAAAGATTGCTGTAGTAAATAAATTTAAAGAGCAGTTTGTATTTTAGCTCATATTCATAGCCTATATATTGTTAAACATATATCCTTAATGCTAAATTGTTTCATCTGTGCAAATATAGAGTTATAATTCAGAGTTTGGCTATTGGCACAAATAATATATACAATTTCTGATGTTTTAATAGAAGTGTATATCGTACTATTGTTTAACTTAGCACTGTTAAATGTATTGCTGAATGTGAGTAGCTGCTATCTTAAGTCTCATTGTGATATTTTAAATGCAACTGAATGAAATTCTATTGTGAGTAAGGCTAATTTTAAAGGTAAACTTTTATGAATTTTGCATAGCATATTTAATAGTTTTTAAACGCGTATAATATTGATTCATATTCTGGTTCCCATAAATATACTCCAATGTGTTCATAGATATTAACTAATAATAAAGAATTCAGGAATTTATATTAATTTTATTGTCTTAGCATATGCATATTTGATTGTGGGTTTTGTTTAAAGAAAGATTGTTAAATATATATTAAGTTATAACCCTGCCATATACTCACATATTATTTGGAGAGTACTGCTAAGATTCTTATAAATATACTGACATATTATATGGAGGCACTTGCATTAGATATTATTAATATTTCTCATACTGATATAATATATTTGTAGTAAATAGAAATTATTATAAAAGAGAAAAAATTTCATATTTAAAAATAAATATTTTAAAAAATATATATTTTTTTAATATTGAAATATTGATGTTCAAATATTAATTTTTCATATTTCAAAATTAATGAAAATATTGATTTTTCATATTTCAAAATTAATCAAAAATATAAATTTTTCATATTTCAAAATTAATATTAATTTTTTTTAAAATATAATTTTTCTTTCTCTCTTTTTATTGGTAAAAATTGTATTAGCATTTTAATTTAACTAAATACCAAACCAATATAATAATGTCTGTAGCTAGAAGTGAATCATTTAATTCTGTACATAGCGTTGAAAATGGTCCCCTGACAATACCCCTTACTCGAGGTCAAGTCCTTAAGAGGGACATTATAGACCATATTAAAGAGAGGCTTAATATTGCGGGTGAATTAAATGATTTTATGGATATGCTTGAAATTAGGGCTAAAAATATTGCCGTTGATAATAATATGTGGAATGAAAACAATTAATTATTCCAAGAATTATTAATGATTAATCAATGCAAGGCTCTCAAAAAGCGAGACGAACTAATAATAAAATCTTGGCACCTTGTGATATGCGTTATTGACGAAATGTCGCTTTGCCTCATAGACAAAGAATTGCAAATACAGGAGCTAGAAAGTAGTATTCGCTCCTCACGCAGATGCAAAGAAGATTTAAAAATAGCCAAAAATAAAATGGATGAGTTTGCCAAAAACCTAACCACCTTAGATAAGCATAACATAGATTTACTAGAAAAGATACAAGAGTTAAGTAAACAGCTTGCGCAAAGCCAGAGAGAACTAAGTGATTTAAAAAGGTCATATAGCCATAATGAAAACCCCTATATTAACAGTGATAATAATGCAGATAATGCCTTAGAGAACACGTCAGGGACGAAGTTCAGAAATATATGGAAGAGTGTAGACAAATGACCCCTGTTGGGTCAGAAATAGATTTCCCAAATAGGCAGTCACCTCATGATGTAAATTTAGGGAGCTGCTACAACTCAGCTGATGAGGGGGAGGGAAACTTTAATAGAGAGTCAGAGGGTGGAGCTAGATACCCAAATAGCCCACGTAATAATAATATACGTAGGGGGTCTCCCCATGGTGAAAATAGGGAACACTCAAACCCAAAAAATAAGGCTCCTAGAGAATAATAAGTCTAAAAAGGTATATGACTCCCATAAAATAGTTACTTTCCTAAAGGGTGCAGTACCTGTATTCTCCAACAAGGGAACAAACTCTGTAACTGATCACTTTATAATGAATGTTACAAGTGAGAAATTAAAAATTAAACTTCTGCCCTGGGTATTTGAAGGTAAACATCACAAATTCTTTGCTTCACTAAAGGATATGAATATTCATTCCTGGAGTGAAACGAAACGACAGTGCAGAAAAGAATTCGGGCAACATGACTCTGGGTATTGGTGTAATCTTGCTGTTTGATTGGCTGATCAAACACTAGAGAGGCTTCTTCAATTTTACAGATGCCTTCCTCTGAGCTGAAGGGATAAATAGACTGAATATTAAATAGACCCTATGGCATAGATGCAAAGGATTGTTCTATTAACTGTTCTTCAGTTAAGTACTCTTCAGGTATTAGCCCAATTACATTATTCTGGAATCCAAAAGTGTAATAACTTGATTCCAGCGCATATCCTATGGTAGTCCCCTTGGATAAGTTTATATCCTGTGGGGTCATGTTATGCACAATAACATGTATTGGAATAGTTCCAATATGTATATTTATATACATCCCAGAGATACAATAGATGGCGAAGATATTCTCAGGGTAACCAGACACCCCAAGTATATAATGCTCCCCAAAGTACTAATGCTGAACAAATTGAACCCCAGGGGCAACCACGCCCGAATAGAAACAGCGGCCCTGATTCTGAGGGGAACCAATGGTCCAGGAACCATTATTATGGGGCATCAAGAGATAGGCCCAGGGGTAGAGGTAATTTGTATGATCAAGTAGATATGCTTTTTACCCAGTTAAATCGGTTGAGCAAACAATTCGCTAATATGAGTCAGCCTTCTATGGCTCAGCAACTGAACAATACTTTTTTAGGGGTAAAGCCAGGGGTCAGCAGTGGACCACAGGCACAGTCATAAATACTGCAGTATCACATGAAAGGGAGGGGAGAGATATACAAAATGTAATGATAAATGTTAATGATACTAATCATGTTCTCTCCCCACAGACCGGAAATGGACGATTTAGCTGTGATGACGAGCAACCTCGGCCTGAAAGCATTAACCAATCTTTTCCTTTGCAGTGTTCTCTTAACCTTATTTCCACAGATGCAGTACACAAGAATCCAGCCGACCCTGTCATAAAGGAGACTGGTAGGTATGAAGTTTCCTCTGCATCATGTAACATGGCAAATTCAGGTAACACATGGCGAAGCCCACAGATGTATGATAATGCCAATTTTATGTGGGAAATGGTAGAAACTGCAGGGAGATATTATGTGTTAGCGGAGCTGCAAGATTCAGTTTCCAACCCTATCATGGGATTATTTGATACTGGCAACTAATTTATCCCACAGGTACTACACACAGCTAAATGAGCTAACACCCCACAAACCTAAAATAAAATAATTTGATGGTTCTCTAATAGGTCTACGGTACGGCCTGGTTAAAATTTAAATTGGGGAACAGGGTCATAAGACACCCTGTCATTATAGTGGATCTGCCAACTGATCGTTTAATTATTGGTAGTGATCTCCTGAAGCGACTAAGCACCATAATTGATTGCATAAATAATGTAATTTGGTCACAAGTGAAAAGGCCTATTAATTATGAGAAATCTGATATATCTCGCCCCTGACATAACTGTCACGTGGTGGAAGAGAAACCAGATGCTGTGGAGATTCATTTCAGGAATAACTCTGTACCTGAAATCACTATCCTACTAATAGATGATCAGACTCCTTTAAGTGGCTCTGATGGTAATACTTTTAAAATTTCGCCTGGAAAGATTGCGAATATTTCCTTAGACGGCGATGTATTAACCATATATCTCCACAAGGGGGATCATAAATTCCCTAAGGGGGGGGGGCACGCTCAGTACCTCGCAGGGATTGAGAAAGTTAAAGAGGATCTATTCATCCCTATACAAGTGCATGACCTTAGTACAACAAAATATGCCAAATTGAGTTTAAAACAGGAAGCTAGCTATATAAGCGAAGGCTTATTAGCGCAGATAGCTGAACCTAAAGTGATTAAATATCTTGCTCCCCAAGACCACTTTATCCACAGCCTGGATAACAGATTTGAAAGCTATAACATCACAGCTAAGTGCTTATTATTTGTATCTATAGGTAATAAATCAGTGAAGCACCTGTTTTTAGTTTTAAATACTCCCCATAATCAAATATACATTGGCAATGATATCTTACATAGATATGCCATACAAATAGATTTGATTAACTCTTGCCTCTGGAGCAGGTTAAAGGGGGACCCTGAAGTATTTCAGGATGAAAATGCAGCCCTTAAATCAAACCAGCAATTGCCATATGCTGTGAATATGCAGGTGTCTAGCAATATTATAATTCCTGCTGGGGCTGATAAATTTCTTTTACCCTTACAGGTAAAAAGAGGTCAGAAATTAAAAACTTCTGAAACACTAAATTGCCTCTCCCATAGAATACAAAATCTGGGTGTCACAATGGCCTATACTATGATAAATATTGGAACTATTCCAATACATGTTATTGTGCATAACATGACCCCACAGGATATAAACTTATCCAAGGGGACTACCATAGGATATGCGCTGGAATCAAGTTATTACACTTTTGGATTCCAGAATAATGTAATTGGGCTAATACCTAAAGAGAACTTAACTGAAGAACAATTAATAGAACAATCATTTGCATCTATGCCATAGGGTCTATTTAATATTCAGTCTATTTATCCCTTCAGCTCAGAGGAAGGCATCTGTAAAATTGAAGAAGCCTCTCTAGTGTTTGATCAGCCAATCAAACAGCAAGATTACACCAATACCCAGAGTCATGGGGGCAATGTAAATTATAATCAAGGGGATCTCACCTCTAGGTTGGAAGAAGCCTATGAAATAGGACAGCCTGAAATCTTTCCAGGATTTCAGCAAATAGTCGAACAGCAAATATCCTTAGCCAATGGCTGTTCCAGCGATGATGAACGCCAACTGCTGCGAGAACTCCTGTTGGAGTACGAGGATATTTTTGCTAGGGATTCTTATGACTGTGGTACTACAGACTTGCACATTGCAATAATACAAACAGATCCCAATGCACCACCTATCTTTGTTAAACAATACAGACTTCCTTTAGCCTCATATGATTCTCTTGCAGAAATCATAAGGAACTTGGAAGAAAGAGGTATTATCAGACAGGTGCACAGCTCTTACAACAATCCTATTCTAGGTGTTCTTAAGCCCAATGGACAATGGCGTTTGTGTGCTGATTTAAGACAGCTAAACAAACAAGTGTACATGTCTGGCTGGCCTGTACCATACATTGACCAATGCCTAGCGCAGATGCAGGGATCCAAAATATTCACTGCCATTGATTGTGCACAGGGATATTGGACCATAAAGGTGCATGAGGAGGACCAGTATAAACTGGCATTCTCATTCCAAAAGATCCAATATGACTCCCTTTTGGATACATAAATTCTGGACATGAATTTGCTGTATTCATGCATAAAGCATGATGCACTGGAAAGGGGGACCTTATCTTATGTTGATGATGTTTTAATCAAAAGCACAGACTTTGAAAAACACATTGCAGAGCTTAAACACGTCCTCAGCCAACTAAAAAGGGCAGGTGTCAAATTATCCCTACAAAAAGCTCAATGGTGCTGCACTCGTGTAAACTTCTTGGGACATGAAGTTACTTCCTTAAGGCTAAATCCTCAGAAGAAATAGGTGGAAGCTATAATAAATTATAAAAACCCAACTAACTTAAAGGAATTGAGATCATTCTTGGGTATGACGAATTATTCTCGCAAATTCATTGACAATTATGCAGAATTAGCTAAACCACTACTACTTCTTCTAAAGAAGGATGTGAAATGGCACTGGAGTGAGTCTCAAGAGACAGCCATCAGAGAGCTGAAGAGAAAACTCACTCAAGCACCTAGCTTAGCGTACCATGAAAGTGGTAAACCTTTCTTCTTAGAAACAGGTTACACAGATGTAAGCATGAGTGCTGTTTTATATCAAAAGCATGATAATTTAAACAAAGTCATTGCTTATGCAAGCAAAACTTTATCCCCAGTAGAAATAAAATTTAACGATTGCGAAAAAGCCCTCTTATCTACTGTATGGGCTCTACAAAATTTCCAAAGCTATATACAGGGTGAAAAAATGATTGTAAAAACGGCCCACCAGCCTTTGCTATATTTGCAAAGTGAGAGAATAAGAGATGGGAATTTGTCTAATAGCCGCATAACAGCGTGGACTCTTTCCTTACAAGGCTGGCCTTTAGAAATTTGCTACAAGCAGACTAAAAAGAATCCAATCGCACAGGGGCTTGCTGAGCTCCACGACTGTACTGCTAAAGATCCTGGGGAAGAATTATCAGAAGATGATTTTCTGGAGGAACAATTGCTTTCCCCTTATAAAATGTACGAGGACCATTGTTAAACATTACCTTGGGTATACGTTGATGGTTGTTCTTACCATGCCACTATTGATAATGAGCGCAGATTAGTCGCTGGCATTGGTATAACTTGGGCAAATGGATTCTCAAATATATCTATATGTTTCAACATTGGACCAAGATCCAGTCAAGTTGCAGAACTCACTGCTGTTCTAAAAACCATTGAAATGGCTATTGAACAGGATATTCATGAATTTGTGATCATTACTGACTCAAATTATGTGAGTGACAGATTTGTTGAATACCTGCCAACTTGGAAAAGAAATGGCATGCAGAAAAGCAATATCAAACCAGTAAAGCATGGCAAGTTGTTCTGCGAGATCGTTAATCTGGTGGTATCCAATGATTTAACCATACACTGGAAAAAGACCAAGGGTCATTCCAGGGTTCTAGGTCCTGATAAGGAAGGCAATGACCTTGTGGATTCATTAGCCAAACAAGGAGCCATAACTGGAGAACTCCTTAATATTGACCACTTAATGGGTGCAATTCAGGTAGAAGCCATTACCAGAAACCAGGCAAAACAACAGAGTGAGCCTAACTTGGTACAATGGAATCAGGATTCTCCTAGTGAGGACCTGATCACTAGTCAAAAAGAAGACCCCATTGTAGGCATCTTCTATAAACACATAGAAGATCCTGAAAGCAACCCCATATAAAAAGATGATTGTATTGGCAAAGAAGATCTTAGAATCTTATTGAAATCCAGAACACAATTCAAGTTACAGGATGGTTTGTTAATTAGAACCTCCAAAACTGGCATCCAGCAATGGGTAGTACCCACCAAGTTCAGAGGTCTAATGCTTCAACATGCCCATGATGCTCCCACATCTGGTCATCGTGGTGCCAAGCTCACATATGAAATATTGCGTGACTACACTTTTTGGCCACACATGTTGAAAGATGTTCAAACCTACTGTCAAGGGTGTCTAATCTGTCCACAGTTCCAACCCACTGCGCCAATGCATAGAGCGCCATTGCAGAAAAAGGGGATGGTAATGCCATGGTCAGATATACAAATTGATTTTATTGGTCCAGTAACTAGGTCATCACGAGGTAACAAATACATGTTAACCGTGACATGCCTGTTCACTAAATGGGTAGAGTGCATCAGTGCACCTAACAATAGTGCCGAAACATGCGCAGCATTGCTCATCAACCATGTGTTTTCCAGATTTGGTTTGCCCCAAAGAATTGAGTCAGATTGGGGAACCCACTTCACTAGCAAAGTGATGACCAAAATGTGGAAAATACTAGGGGTAAAAAGAAAGCTCCATGTTGCTTATAGAGCTGCCTCAAGTGGTGGTGTAGAACGTTACAACCAGTCCATTGTTAGAATCCTCAAAAAGTTTGTGAGTGAAACGGGGTAAAGACTGGGATGTGAAACTACCTCTAGTCTTAATGGCATTAAGAGCAACTCCAAGTAGTGCTACCAAGATGTCACCTTTTGAACTGATGACTGGTAGAAGAATGGTTCTACCTCAGCATCTGCTATACCGTACATCAGACCAAAACTTGATAAACACTGCCAATACACATCAATTTGTGGAGAACCTAAGAAAGCACCTGCAATATGCCTTTGCATTTGCTCAAAGGAATTTAGAGAAAGCTGCAACGGCCACTAAAACCTATTATGATCTCAAGACGTCCAAAAAGGAATATGAAATAAATGATAAAGTTTATCTTTATAACTTTGGAAGAGATCAGGTTAGGGAGAAGAAATTTTTCCCATCATGGAAAGGTCCTTTTGTCATTACTGACAAAATATCTCCAGTGGCCTATAAAATACAGATCCCCAAAAATGAAAGTTTCATAGATAAATGGGTCCATATCAATCAGTTGCGAGCATGTCATCCTAGATCCCAACTACAAGTCATAGAGGAAGAATAAAGTGTCATATCCCCAAATGCACTAAAGACATACTGTAGTTAAAGATGCCTAGCTGATAAACATGAAGGCTCAAAAATGACGGACTCTCTCCATAGAAGACTATCTATGATACGTACGGTCAACATCCTTTACAAATACCATTGACTTTAAGCCAATTTATATACATGTGTCCTACATCTATTTAAAATTGAAAGGGGGATTTATGTTAAGGTATAAGTAAAGATTAATATATATATATATATATATATATATTTGGCTAGTCAGTAGCAAATGATTCATTCATTCAGAAAAATTGACTTAACTCATGTTCAGTTCTCCCCCCATTCAGTATGCAAAGTTATTTTAAACATCCAAGTGAGAACAATAAAACATTTGGTTTACTTAACTTTAACAGCCATTTCAAAAGACCATTTGGTTACTGACTGAAAATGTGTGATAAAATTCCTACTCCTCACAGAAATAGCCTAAAAGTCTGATTTAAGTGATATATTTTGTGGGACTGTGACCACTTACATTCAAATGCAAATGACCCCTGCTATGTTACTCCGACACTTAAATATATGTAATGCAGACACTACACTACTACTACTCTGGGGGAGGATAACACAACCAGGGACTTTGAAAATAAAAACATTTTTTTTTATTTTCTCTGTTTTCCAGAAATCTAATGAAAATTATAGGAACAACTGATGAATGGGATATCTGAATGAATAACTATGTAGCAATCTATAATTTACTGGATTTTGTATAATTTTGAACACTGCATAGAAATGAATGTGTATATATATATATATATATATATATATATATATATATATAGAAAGCATAAAATGTCTTAGCCTCTCTGTTTTTAAGAATATCAATATATAGATATTTGTGGACCTAAAAAGAAATGATTAATAACACTTATTTTTATTTCAGATGGACCATAGAGAAGATTCCTGTATTTAGAATTTGTTAGAAATGTGAAACATGCTATATTTACATGAATGCAATGTCAGGATTTTAAATGTTATCAATCTGGAATAATTGACAGTATAATTACTTTAATATAATATAATGTTGAAAACATAACGTATTTGGTATCAGAATAATCAAGAAAAATTATATGATACTGTCCCATCTATAATTAATATTGTAATTGATTAATGCAATGTTATAGTGTTGCTTAATATAATAATTATATGGGAAATATTGTAAAATGTTTAGAAATGGTTAAATGAATCTGTTTTGTTTGTTATGTGGCCCCCGATGGACAGAATCCGGTGTTGCGATGCAGGAATTACAGCTAGAGGACAATTGGTTGCTAACAAAGGTGCATTTTCCCTAGCAACCATATATCCCAGGCTGCCCAATCAGAAGGGACAAGGTTTCAAAGAGCCTCCGATATTTCTCACCTATGATTAAACAATATAAGTGGAAGGCAGGATGATTAAAGGAGACTGGCTGCTAAAGAATTGGCTAAACTGACTGAAAACTGTTGCGTGGGAGACAGTCAAACTATAAGCAAAGTGGGCCATACTTTTTATTATCAATTGCAATTACACTTATTTTTATATGAGATGAGATTGTTCCTATTAAGAAATACTGGATATCGATTGGTGTTCATCTTGGTAATGTATTAAAAGATTGCTGTAGTAAATAAATTTAAAGAGCAGTTTGTATTTTAGCTTATATTCATAGCCTATGTATTGTTAAACATATATCCTTAATGCTAAATTGTTTAATCTGTGCAAATATACGTCTAGATTTAGAGTTTTGCGGCCAAAGGGGTGCGTTAGCTACGCATGTTTTTTTCTCCCCGCACCTTTTAAATAACGCTGGTATTGAGAGTTCTCTGAGGGGCTGCGTTAGGCTGCAAAAAGGGAGCGTAGAGCATAATTTACCGCCACTTCAACTCTCAATACCAGCGTTGCTTACGTTAGCGGCCAACTTGAAAAACGTGCTCGTGCAAGATTCCCCCATAGGAAACAATGGGGCAGTTTGAGCTGCAGAAAAACCTAACACCTGCAAAAAAGCAGCGTTCAGCTCCTAACACAGCCCCATTGTTTCCTATGGGGAAACACTTCTTAAGTCTGCACCTAACACCCTAACATGAACCCAGAGTCTAAACACCCCTAACCTTACACTTATTAACCCCTAATCTGCCACCACCGCTATCGCTGACCCCTGCATATTATTATTAACCCCTAATCTGGAGCTACGTACACCGCCGCCACCTACATTATACCTATGAACTCCTAATCTGCTGCCCCTAACACCGCCGACCCCTATATTATATTTATTAACCCCTAATCTGCCCCCCCAACGTCGCCGCTACCTTACCTACACTTGTTAACCTCTAATCTGCCGACCGGACCTCGCCGCCACTATAATAAATGTATTAACCCCTAAACCGCTGCACTCCCGCATCGCAAACCCTATAATAAATAGTATTAACCCCTAATCTGCCCTCCCTAACATCTTTGACACCTAACTTCAAGTATTAACCCCTAATCTGCCGACCGGACCTTGCCGCTACTCTAATAAATGTATTAACCCCTAAAGCTAAGTCTAACCCTAACACCCCCCTAAATTAAATATAATTTTAATCTAACTAAATAAATTATTTCTTATTAAATAAATTATCCTATTTAAAGCTAAATACTTACCTGTAAAATAAACCCTAATATAGCTACAATATAAATAATTATTATATTGTAGCTATTTTAGGATCTATATTTATTTTACAGGCAACTTTGTATATTTTTTAACTAGGTACAATAGCTATTAAATAGTTATTTACTATTTAATAGCTACCTAGTTAAAATAATAACAAAATTACCTGTAAAATAAATCCTAACCTAAGTTACAATTAAACCTAACACTACACTATCAATAAATAAATTAACTAAACTACCTACAATTAAATCAACTAAACTAAATTACAAAAAAAACAACACTAAATTACAAAAAAAAAAAAAAATTACAATAATTTTAAACTAATTACACCTACTCTAAGCCCCCTAAAAAAATAACAAAGCCCCCCAAAATAAAAAAATGCCCTACCCTATTCTAAAATAAAAAGTTAACAGCTCTATTACCTTACCAGCCCTTAAAAGGGCCTTTCTCTTGTAAGGTGTATCCAGTCCACGGGTTCATCCATTACTTGTGGGATATTCTCCTTCCCAACAGGAAGTTGCAAGAGGACACCCACAGCAGAGCTTTCTATATAGCTCCTCCCCTAAGTGCCACCCCCAGTCATTCTCTTGCAACTCTCGACAAAGGAAGTAGCTAGAGATATGTGGTGACTTAGTGTAGTTTTACCTTCAATCAAGAGTTTGTTATTTTTAAACGGTACCGGCGTTGTACTGTTTTACTCTCAGGCAGAAATTAGAAGAAGAATTCTGCCTGGAGGTTTGATGATCTTAGCGGTTTGTAACTAAGGTCCATTGCTGTTCTCACACATAATTGAAGAATATGGGAAAACCTCAGTTGGGGGAATGGTCTGCAGATTACCTGCTTTGAGGTATGTTCAGTATTTTTATTTCTAGAGAGATGAATAAGTTCTAGAAAATGCTGACAGAGCCTTGTGTATTTGAGGTAAGCCTGATACAGTGATTTAACAGCAACTGGGATCATGCTTACAAAACAGTGCAATACTCATGTTAATATTCATATTACTTAGTGACAAAACGTTTACATGATTTCATAAATAGGACGTTTTTTCTCTGAGGGAGAAGTCTTTATTTGGGGCCTAGTTTCCACATGGCTAGTCAGATACTCCTAGGAGTATTTTCTTAAGGCCCTTCTAACATCCAGTAACATGTAGGGAGGGGCCTATTTTAGCACTCTAACTATGCAGTTTTAATTCAGACTGAGACATCCAACTTCCCTAGAGGTTTCCTCTGGCATCTGAGGACCATTTCAAAGGGGTTATTTCTGCACAAAATCGTTTTTGAGGGCAGGTAGGAGCCTCAGCAGTGCTGTGGCAAGGTGCTCAATTGATTTTTAACGTTTTTCAATCCGGTTTGGGGCCTAAGGGGTTAATCATCCATTTGCAAGTGGGTGCAATGTTGCTTTAGTCCCTTACACACACTGTAAAAATTTCAAAGACTTTACTGTATTTTTACACTGTTTTGCAGTTTAAGTGCTAGTTTTTTTTCTCTTAAAGGCACAGTAACGTTTTTGATTAATTGCTGTTTCACCTTTATTAAAGTGTTTTCCAAGCTTGCTTGTCTCATTACTAGTCTGTTAAACATGTCTGACATAGAGGAAACTCCTTGTTCAATATGTTTTGAAGCCATGGTGGAACCCCCTCTTAGAATGTGTACCAAATGTACTGATATTTCTATAAACTATAAAGACCATATTATGGCGCTTAAAGATTTATCTCCATGGGATTCTCTGACTGAAAAGAGGGAGATTATGCCATCTAGCTCTCCCCATGTATCAGAACCTATAACTCCCGCTCAAGTGACGCCAAGTACATCTAGCGCGTCTAATTCTTTTACCTTACAGGACATGGCGGCAGTTATGAATGCTACCCTCTCGGAGGTATTCTCCAAACTGCCAGGGCTACAAGGAAAGCGAGACAGCTCTGGAGCTAGAACTAATACAGAGCTTTCTGACGCTTTAATGCCTGTGTCCGATATACCCTCACAATGCTCAGAAGCCGAGGCAGGTGAGCTTCTATCTGTGGGTGACATTTCAGACTCAGGGAAGGCGTTACTTCAGTCTGATTTTGAAATGACAGCGTTTAAATTTAAGCTTGAACACCTCCGCTTATTGCTTAGGGAGGTTTTAGCGACTCTGGATGACTGTGACCCCATTGTGGTTCCAGAGAAATTGTGTAAAATGGACAAATACTTTGCAGTGCCTGTTTACACTGATGTTTTTCCAGTCCCTAAGAGGTTTTCGGAAATTATTACTAAGGAATGGGATAGACCAGGTGTGCCGTTCTCTCCCTCTCCTGCTTTCAAAAAGACGTTTCCCATAGATGCCGCCATACGGGACTTGTGGCAGACGGTTCCTAAGGTGGAGGGAGCAGTCTCTACCCTAGCTAAGCATACAACTATCCCCGTCGAAGACAGTTGTGCTTTCCTAGATCCTATGGATAAAAAATTGGAGGGTCTCCTTAAGAAAAATTTTATACATCAAGGTTTTATTCTCCAGCCTCTTGCATGCATTGCCCCAGTTACTGCTGCAGCGGCTTTTTGGTTTGAGTCTCTTGAGGAGGCTATACAGGTAGAGACCCCGCTAGACGATATTCTAGACAGGATTAAAGCTCTTAAGTTAGCTAACTCCTTTATTTCTGATGCCATTTTTCATTTAGCCAAGCTAACGGCTAAGAATTCAGGTTTTTCCATTTTGGCACGTAGGGCGCTATGGCTTAAGTCCTGGTCAGCAGACGTTACTTCAAAGTCTAAGCTTCTTAACATCCCCTTCAAGGGACAGACCCTATTCGGGCCTGGTCGGAAGGAGATCATTTCTGATATTACTGGAGGAAAAGGTCACGCCCTTCCTCAGGATAGGTCCAATAAGTTAAGGACCAAACAGAATAATTTTCGTTCCTTTCGAAACTTCAAGAGTGGTGCAGCTTCAGTTTCCTCTAATGCAAAATGAGGGAAATTTTGCCCAGTCCAAAACAGTCTGGAGACCTAACCAGGCTTGGAACAAGGGGAAGCAGGCCAAGAAACCTGCGGCTGCCTCTAAGACAGCATGAAGGAGTAGCCCCCGATCCGGGACCAGATCTAGTAGGGGGCAGACTTTCTCTCTTCGCCCAGGCTTGGGCAAGAGACGTTCAGGATCCCTGGGCATTAGAGATTGTTTCCCAGGGATATCTTCTGGACTTCAAAGCTTCATCTCCAAAGGGGAGATTTCATCTCTCACAATTATCTGTAAACCAGATAAAGAGAGAGGCATTCTTACGTTGTGTTCAAGACCTACTGGTTATGGGAGTGATCCACCCAGTTCCAAGGGAGGAACAGGGGCAGGGCTTCTATTCAAATCTGTTTATAGTTCCCAAAAAAGAGGAAACTTTCAGACCAATCTTGGATCTCAAGATCCTAAACAAATTTCTCAGGGTCCCATCCTTCAGGATGGAGACTATCCGAACCATCCTCCCTATGATCCAGGAGGGTCAATATATGACTACCGTGGACTTAAAGGATGCTTATCTCCACATTCCGATTCACAGAGATCATCATCACTTCCTCAGGTTTGCCTTCTTAGACAGGCATTACCAGTTTGTGGCTCTTCCCTTCGGGTTAGCCACGGCACCAAGAATCTTTACGAAGGTTCTAGGGTCCCTACTGGCGTTCTAAGGCCACGGGGCATAGCAGTGGCTCCTTACCTAGACGACATTCTGATACAGGCGTCGACTTTTCAAATCGCCAAGTCCCATACGGACATTGTTCTGGCCTTTCTGAGGTCTCACGGGTGGAAGGTGAACGAAGAAAAAAGTTCTCTCTCCCCTCTCACAAGAGTTTCCTTCCTAGGAACACTGATAGATTCAGTAGAAATGAAAAATTTTCTGACAGAGGTCAGGTTATCAAAGCTTCTAACTTCCTGCCGTGCTCTTCATTCCACTTCTCGGCCGTCAGTGGCTCAGTGTATGGAAGTAATCGGCCTAATGGTAGCCGCAATGGACATAGTTCCGTTTGCCCGCCTACATCTCAGACCACTGCAACTTTGCATGCTCAATCAGTGGAATGGGGATTACACAGATTTGTCCCCTCTGCTAAATCTGGATCAAGAGACCAGGGATTCTCTTCTCTGGTGGTTATCTCTGGTCCATCTGTCCAGGGGAATGAGTTTCCACAGGCCAGAGTGGACTATAGTGACGACAGATGCCAGCCTTCTGGCTGGGGCACAGTCTGGAACTCCCTGAAGGCTCAGGGTTCGTGGACTCAGGAGGAAGCCCTCCTTCCAATAAACATTCTGGAACTGAGAGCAATATTCAATGCTCTTCAGGCTTGGCCTCAACTAGCTGCGGTCAGGTTCATCAGATTTCAGTCGGACAATATCACGACTGTAGCCTATATCAACCATCAGGGGGGAACAAGAAGCCCCCTGGCAATGTTGGAGGTTTCAAAGATAATTCTATGGGCAGAGGTTCACTCTTGCCATCTCTCAGCTATCCATATCCCAGGAGTAGAGAACTGGGAGGCGGATTTTCTAAGTCGGCAGACTTTTCATCCGGGGGAGTGGGAGCTCCATCCGGAGGTATTTGCCCAGCTGATTCAACTATGGGGCAAACCAGAACTGGATCTGATGGCGTCTCGTCAGAACGGCAAGCTTCCTTGTTACGGGTCCAGGTCAAGGGATCGCCAGGCAGCGCTGATAGATGCTCTAGCAGTGCCCTGGTCCTTCAGCCTGGCTTATGTGTTCCCACCATTTCCTCTCCTCCCTCGTCTGATTGCCAAGATCAAGCAGGAGAGAGCTTCGGTGATTTTGATAGCACCTGCGTGCATGTCATCCCTTCCACCATGGACTCTGCCGCTGAGGCAGGACCTTCTACTCCAAGGTCCTTTCAAACATCCAAATCTAATTTCTCTGCGACTTACTGCTTGGAGATTGAACGCTTGATTTTATCAAAACATTGATACCTTAATTCAGGCTCGAAAGCCTGTCACCAGGAAAATCTATCATAAGATATGGTGTAAATATCTTCATTGGTGTGAATCCAAGGGTTACTCATGGAGTAAAGTCAGGATTCCTAGGATATTATCCTTTCTCCAAGAAGGATTGGAGAAGGGATTGTCAGCTAGTTCCTTAAAGGGACAGATTTCTGCTCTGTCTATTCTTCTGCACAAGCGTCTGGCAGATGTTCCAGACGTTCAGGCGTTTTGACAGGCTTTAGTTAGAATAAAGCCTGTGTTTAAACCTGTTGCTCCACCATGGAGTTTAAATTTAGTTCTTAAAGTTCTTCAAGGGGTTCCGTTTGAACCTCTGCATTCCATAGATATCAAGCTTTTATCTGGGAAAGTTCTGTTTTTGGTAGCTATCTCGGCTCGAAGAGTTTCAGAGTTATCTGCCTTACAGTGTGATTCCCCTTATCTGATCTTCCATGCAGATAAGGTAGTTTTGCGTACCAAACCTGGGTTTCTTCCTAAGGTGGTATCTAATAGGAATATCAATCAGGAGATTGTTGTTCCGTTACTGTGTCCTAATCCTTCTTCAAAGAAGGAACGTCTATTACACAATCTTGACGTGGTTCGTGCTTTAAAGTTTTATTTACAAGCTACTAAGGATTCTCGTCAAACATCTGCATTGTTTGTTGTCTACTCTGGACAGAGGAGAGGCCAAAAGGCTTCGGCATCTTCTCTTTCTTTTTGGCTGAGAAGCATAATCCGTTTTACATGGGCTTTTAAAAATGAGGCCTCTGTTGAACAGATTTGTAAGGCGGCGACTTGGTCTTCGCTTCATACTTTTTCTAAATTCTACAAATTTGATACTTTTGCTTCCTCGGAGGCTATTTTTGGGAGAAAGGTCTTGCAGGCAGTGGTGCCTTCCGTTTAAGTTCCTGCCTTGTCCCTCCCTTCATCCGTGTCCTAAAGCTTTGGTATTGGTATCCCACAAGTAATGGATGAACCCGTGGACTGGATACACCTTACAAGAGAAAACAAAATTTATGCTTACCTGATAAATTTCTTTCTCTTGTGGTGTATCCAGTCCACGGCCCGCCCTGTCACTTTAAGACAGGTGTTTTTTATTTTCAAACTACAGTCACCCCTGCACCCTATAGTTTCTCCTTTTTCTTGCTTGTCTTCGGTCGAATGACTGGGGGTGGCAGTTAGGGGAGGAGCTATATAGACAGCTCTGCTGTGGGTGTCCTCTTGCAACTTCCTGTTGGGAAGGAGAATATCCCACAAGTAATGGATGAACCCATGGACTGGATACACCACAAGAGAAAGAAATTTATCAGGTAAGCATAAATTTTGTTTTTGCGGGGCATGCCCCAAAGAAATCAGCTCTTTTGCCTGAAAAAAAAACCATACAATAACCCCCCCTAACATTACCACCCACATACCCCTAATCTAACCCAAACCCCCCTTAAAAAACCTAACACTAAGCCCCTGAAGATCTCCCTACCTTGTCTTCACCCAGCCGGGTATCACTGATCCGTCCAGAAGAGGGTCCGAAGTCTTCATCCTTTCCGGCCAGAAGAGGTCCTCCAGAGGGTCGGAAGTCTTCATCCAGGCGGCATCTTCTATCTTCTTCCATCCGGAGCGGGTCCATCTTGAAGCAGCTGGCGCAGATCCATCCTCTTCTAACGACGTCCTAAGTCCGAATGAAGGTTCCTTTAAATGACGTCATCCAAGATGGCGTCCCTCGAATTCCGATTGGCTGATAGGATTCTATCAGCCAATCGGAATTAAGGTAGGAAAAATCTGATTGGCTGATCCAATCAGCCAATCAGATTGAGCTTGCATTCTATTGGCTGTTCCGATCAGCCAATAGAATGCAAGCTCAATCTGATTGGCTGATTGGATTAGCCAATCCGATTGAACTTGAATCTGATTGGCTGATTCAATCAGCCAATCAGATTTTTCCTACCTTAATTCCGATTGGCTGATAGAATCCTATCAGCCAATCGGAATTCGAGGGACGCCATCTTGGATGACGTCATTTAAAGGAACCTTCATTCGGACTTAGGACGTCGTTAGAAAAGGATGGATCCGCGCCGGCTGCTTCAAGATGGACCCGCTCCGGATGGAAGAAGATAGAAGATGCCGCCTGGATGAAGACTTCTGGATCGGTGATACCCGGCTGGGTGAAGACAAGGTAGGGAGATCTTCAGGGGCTTAGTGTTAGGTTTTTTAAGGGGGGTTTGGGTTAGATTAGGGGTATGTGGGTGGTGGGTTGTAATGTTGGGGGGGTATTGTATGGTTTTTTTCAGGCAAAAAGAGCTGATTTCTTTGGGGCATGCCCCGCAAAAGGCCCTTTTAAGGTAATAGAGCTGTTAACTTTTTATTTTAGAATAGGGTAGGGCATTTTTTATTTTGGGGGGCTTTGTTAATGTAGCTAGTTTAAAATTATTGTAATCTTTTTTTATTTTTTGTAATTTAGTGATTTAGTAATTTAGTGTTTTGTTTTTTTGTAATTTAGTTTAGTTGATTTAATTGTAGGTAGTTTAGTTAATTTATTTATTGTTAGGTTTAATTGTAACTTAGGTTAGGATTTATTTTACAGGTAATTTTGTTATTATTTTAACTAGGTAGCTATTAAATAGTAAATAACTATTTAATAGCTATTGTACCTAGTTAAAAAAGATACAAAGTTGCCTGTAAAATAAATATAAATCCTAAAATAGCTACAATATAATTATTATTTATATTGTAGCTATATTAGGGTTTATTTTACAGGTAAGTATTTAGCTTTAAATAGGATTAATTTATTTAATAAGAAATAATTTATTTAGTTAGATTAAAATTATATTTAACTTAGGGGGGTGTTAGGGTTAGGGTTAGACTTAGCTTTAGGGGTTAATACATTTATTAGAGTAGCGGCGAGGTCCGGCTGGCAGATTAGGGGTTAATACTTGAAGTTAGGTGTCAAAGATGTTAGGGAGGGCATATTAGGGGTTAATACTATTTATTATAGGGTTTTTTGGCTGGAGTGCGGCGGTTTAGGGGTTGATACATTTATTATAGTGGCGGCGAGGTCCGGTCGGCAGATTAGGGGTTAATAAGTGTAGGTAAGGTAGCGGCGACGTTGGGGGGTCAGATTAGGGGTTAATAAATATTATGTAGGTGTCGGTGATGTTAGGGGCAGCAGATTAGGGGTACATAGGGATAATGTATGTGGTGGCGGTGTGCGGTCGGCAGATTAGGGGTTAAAAAAAAATATTAGAGTGGCGGCGATGTGGGGGGGCCTCAGTTTTTTTTCTGCGGCTGGAGTTTTGTCGTTAGAGTTCTAACACTCACTTCAGCCAAGACTCTAAATACCGGCGTTAGGAAGATCCCATTGAAAAGATAGGATACGCAATTGGCGTAAGGGGATCTGCGGTATGGAAAAGTCGCGGCTGGAAAGTGAGCGTTAGACCCTTTCCTGGCTGACTCTAAATACCAGCGGGCGGTAAAAACCAGCGTTAGGACCCCTTAACGCTGGTTTTGACGGCTAACGCAAAACTCTAAATCTAGGCGATAGAGTTGTAATTCAGAGTTTGGCTATTGGCACAAATAATATATACAATTTCTGATGTTTTAATAGAAGTGTATATCGTACTATTGTTTAACTTAGCACTGTTAAATGTATTGCTAAATGTGACTAGCTGCTATCTTAAGTCTCATTGTGATATTTTAAATGCAACTGAATGAAATTCTATTGTGAGTAAGGCTAATTTTAAAGGTAAACTTTTATGAATTTTGCATAGCATATTTAAATAGTTTTTAAACGTGTATAATATTGATTCATATTCTGGTTCCCATAAATATATTCCAATGTGTTCATAGATATTAATTAATAATAAAGAATTCAGAAATTTATATAAATTTTATTGTCTTAGCATATGCATATTTGATTTTGGGTTTTGTTTAAAGAAAGATTGTTAAATATATATTAAGTTATAACCCTGCCATATACTCACATATTATTTGGAGAGTACTGCTAAGATTCTTATAAGTATACTGACAATATAAATGGCTGACATACATAATTATATACTTATTGACATTTCAAAAGAACTTCATATTTGTACACAATGCTGGGTTTTCAATGATTTTTTACCTAAAACCTAACACACTAAACCATATCAAACAACAAAGAAAAAGAGGGATATTCCTACACAGCCTTTGGGTGTATCCCTGGGCTATATAGTCGCTTCTCTGACCTCACTCCATTGATACGGTATGCTCTCTTCCAGGACTAGTGTTAAAAAGGATATTACATTTCTTCTGTTATGTGTGATCAGTCCACGGGTCATCATTACTTCTGGGATATAACTCCTCCCCAACAGGAAATGCAAGAGGATTCACCCAGCAGAGCTGCATATAGCTCCTCCCCTCTACGTCACTCCCAGTCATTCTCTTGCACCCAACGACTAGATAGGATGTGTAAGAGGACTATGGTGATTATTCTTAGTTTTTATGAATTCAATCAAAAGTTTGTTATTTTACAATGACACCGGAGTGTGTTATTGCCTCTCTGGCAGAGTTTGAAGAAGAATCTACCAGAGTTTTACTATGATTTTAGCCGGAGTAGTTAAGATCATATTGCTGTTCTCGGCCATCTGAGGAGAGGTAAAAACTTCAGATCAGGGGACAGCGGGCAGATGAATCTGCATAGAGGTATGTAGCAGTTTTTATTTTCTGACAATGGAATTGATGAGAAAATCCTGCCATACCGATATAATGTCATGTATGTATACTTTGCACTTCAGTATTCTGGGAATGGTACTTCACTGGAATTACTCTGTAAAAAGTACATAAGAATTTTTTTATATATGTATTGATTATGTTAAACGTTTTTGCTGGAATGTAGAATCGTTTACATTTAGTGAGGTACTGAGTGAATAAATGTTTGGGCTATTTTTCCACTTGGCAGTTGCTTATTCTAATTATGACAGTTTCGTTTCTCCCTCACTGCTGTGTGTGAGGGGGAGGGGCCGTTTTTGGCGCTCTTTGCTACGCATCAAAATTTCCAGTCAGTTGCTCATTGTATTTCCTGCATGATCCGGTTCATCTCTACAGAACTCAGGGGTCTTCAAAACTTCTTTTGAGGGAGGTAGATTCTCTCAGCAGAGCTGTGAGAATTATATATTGACTGTGATAAAAAACGTTACTCTGTAATTTAATTAATTTTGCTTTGCTAATGGGAAACCTTTGCTAAAGTTGTGTTGTTTACAAGGATTGATGCTATAACTGTTTTTCAGTTTATTATTTCAACTGTCATTAATCGTTTAGTGTTTCTTTGAGGCACAGTACGTTTTTATTAAATAAAATTGTAGCCAAGTTGCAAGTTTATTTGCTAGTGTGTTGAACATGTCTGATTCAGAGGAAGATACCTGTGTCATTTGTTCCAATGCCAAGGTGGAGCCCAATAGAAATTTATGTACTAACTGTATTGATGCTACTTTAAATAAAAGCCAATCTGTACAAATTGAACAAATTTCACCTAACAGCGAGGGGAGAGTTATGCCGACTAACTCGCCTCACGTGTCAGTACCTGCATCTCCCGCTCGGGAGGTGCGTGATATTGTGGCGCCCAGTACATCTGGGCGGCCATTACAGATAACATTACAAGATATGGCTACTGTTATGACTGAAGTTTTGGCTAAATTACCAGAACTAAGAGGCAAGCGTGATCACTCTGGGGTGAGAACAGAGTGCGCTGATAATACTAGGGCCATGTCTGATACTGCGTCACAGCTTGCAGAGCATGAGGACGGAGAGCTTCATTCTGTGGGTGACGGTTCTGATCCAAACAGATTGGATTCAGATATTTCAAATTTTAAATTTAAATTGGAGAACCTCCGTGTATTACTAGGGGAGGTTTTAGCGGCTCTGAATGATTGTAACACAGTTGCAATACCAGAGAAAATGTGTAGGTTGGATAAATATTTTGCGGTACCGGCGAGTACTGATGTTTTTCCTATACCTAAGAGACTTACTGAAATTGTTACTAAGGAGTGGGATAGACCCGGTGTGCCGTTCTCACCCCCTCCAATATTTAGAAAAATGTTTCCAATAGACGCCACCACACGGGACTTATGGCAAACGGTCCCTAAGGTGGAGGGAGCAGTTTCTACCTTAGCTAAGCGTACCACTATCCCGGTTGAGGATAGCTGTGCTTTTTCAGATCCAATGGATAAAAAACTAGAGGGTTACCTTAAGAAAATGTTTGTTCAACAAGGTTTTATATTGCAACCCCTTGCATGCATCGCGCCGGTCACGGCTGCTGCAGCATTCTGGATTTAATCTCTGGAAGAGAACATTAGTTCAGCTACGCTGGACGAGATTACGGACAGGTTTAGAGTCCTTAAACTAGCTAATTCTTTCATTTCGGAAGCCGTAGTACATTTAACCAAACTTACGGCTAAGAATTCAGGATTCGCCATTCAGGCACGCAGAGCACTGTGGCTAAAATCCTGGTCAGCTGATGTTACTTCTAAATCTAAATTGCTTAATATACCTTTCAAGGGACAGACCTTATTCGGGCCCGGGTTGAAGGAGATTATCGCTGACATTACAGGAGGTAAAGGCCATGCCCTGCCTCAGGACAAAGCCAAAGCTAAGACTAGACAGTCTAATTTTCGTTCCTTTCGTAATTTCAAAGCAGGAGCAGCATCAACTTCCTCTGCACCAAAACAGGAAGGAGCTGTTGCTCGTTACAGACAAGGCTGGAGACCTAATCAGTCCTGGAACAAGGGCAAGCAGGCCAGGAAACCTGCTGCTGCCCCTAAGACAGCATGAATCGAGGGCCCCCGATCCGGGACCGGATCTGGTGGGGGGCAGACTTTCTCTCTTCACCCAGGCTTGGGCAAGAGATGTTCAGGATCCCTGGGCGCTAGAGATCATATCTCAGGGATACCTTCTGGACTTCAAATTCTCTCCCCCAAGAGGGAGATTTCATCTGTCAAGGTTGTCAACAAACCAAATAAAGAAAGAGGCGTTTCTACGCTGCGTACAAGATCTTTTATTAATGGGAGTGATCCATCCGGTTCCGCGGTCGGAACAAGGACAAGGGTTTTACTCAAATCTGTTTGTAGTTCCCAAAAAAGAGGGAACTTTCAGGCCAATCTTGGATTTAAAGATCCTAAACAAATTCCTAAGAGTTCCATCGTTCAAAATGGAAACTATTCGGACAATTTTACCCATGATCCAAAAAGGTCAGTACATGACCACAGTGGATTTAAAGGATGCTTACCTTCACATACCGATCCACAAGGATCATTACCGGTATCTAAGGTTTGCCTTTCTAGACAGGCATTACCAATTTGTAGCTCTTCCATTCGGATTGGCTACGGCTCCAAGAATCTTCACAAAGGTTCTGGGTACTCTTCTAGCGGTCCTAAGACCGCGAGGAATTTCGGTAGCTCCATACCTGGACGACATTCTGATACAAGCTCCAAGCTTTCAAACTGCCAAGTCTCATACAGAGTTAGTACTGGCATTTCTAAGGTCGCATGGATGGAAGGTGAACGAAAAGAAGAGTTCTCTCTTTCCACTCACAAGAGTTCCCTTCTTGGGGACTCTGATAGATTCTGTAGAAATGAAGATTTACCTGACAGAAGACAGGTTAACAAAGCTTCAAAATGTATGCCGTGTCCTTCATTCCATTCAACACCCGTCAGTAGCTCAATGCATGGAGGTGATCGGCTTAATGGTAGCGGCAATGGACATAGTACCTTTTGCTCGCCTACATCTCAGACCTCTGCAATTGTGCATGCTAAGACAGTGGAATGGGGATTACTCAGATTTGTCCCCTACTCTGAATCTGGATCAAGAGACCAGAAATTCTCTTCTATGGTGGCTTTATCGGCCACATCTATCCAGGGGGATGCCATTCAGCAGGCCAGACTGGACAATTGTAACAACAGACGCCAGCCTACTAGGTTGGGGCGCTGTCTGGAATTCTCTGAAGGCTCAGGGTTTATGGAATCAGGAGGAGAGCCTCCTTCCAATAAACATTCTGGAATTGAGAGCAGTTCTCAATGCCCTTCTGGCTTGGCCCCAGTTAACAACTCGGGGGTTCATCAGGTTTCAGTCGGATAACATCACGACTGTAGCTTACATCAACCATCAGGGAGGGACAAGGAGCTCCCTAGCAATGATGGAAGTATCAAAGATAATTCGCTGGGCAGAGTCTCACTCTTGCCACCTGTCAGCAATCCACATCCCGGGAGTGGAGAACTGGGAGGCGGATTTCTTGAGTCGTCAGACTTTTCATCCGGGGGAGTGGGAACTTCATCCGGAGGTCTTTGCCCAAATACTTCGACGTTGGGGCAAACCAGAGATAGATCTCATGGCGTCTCGTCAGAACGCCAAACTTCCTCGCTACGGGTCCAGATCCAGGGATCCGGGAGCGGTTCTGATAGATGCTTTGACAGCACCTTGGACCTTCGGGATGGCTTATGTGTTTCCACCCTTCCCGATGCTTCCTCGATTGATTGCCAGAATCAAACAGGAGAGAGCATCAGTGATTCTAATAGCGCCTGCATGGCCACGCAGGACTTGGTATGCAGATCTAGTGGACATGTCATCCTGTCCACCTTGGTCTCTACCTCTAAAACAGGACCTTCTGATTCAGGGTCCATTCAAACATCAAAATCTAACTTCTCTGAAGCTGACTGCTTGGAAATTGAACGTTTGATTTTATCAAAACGTGGTTTTTCTGAGTCGGTTATTGATACCCTGATACAGGCTAGGAAGCCTGTTACCAGAAGGATTTACCATAAGATATGGCGTAAATACCTATCCTGGTGCGAATCCAAAGGTTACTCTTGGAGTAAGGTTAGGATTCCTAGGATATTGTCCTTTCTACAAGAAGGTTTAGAAAAGGGTTTATCGGCTAGTTCATTAAAGGGACAGATCTCAGCTCTGTCCATTTTGTTGCACAAGCGTCTGTCAGAAATTCCAGACGTCCAGGCTTTTTGTCAAGCTTTAGCTAGGATCAAGCCTGTGTTTAAAACTGTTGCTCCGCCATGGAGTTTAAACCTGGTTCTTAACGTTTTACAAGGAGTTCCGTTTGAACCCCTTCATTCCATTGATATAAAGTTGTTATCTTGGAAAGTTCTATTTTTAACGGCTATTTCTTCGGCTCGGAGAGTCTCTGAGTTATCAGCCCTACATTGTGATTCTCCTTATTTGATTTTTCATTCAGATAAGGTAGTTCTGCGTACAAAACCTGGGTTCTTACCTAAGGTAGTCACTAACAGGAACATCAATCAGGAGATCGTTGTTCCTTCTTTGTGCCCGAATCCTTCTTCAAAGAAGGAACGTCTTCTGCACAATCTGGATGTAGTTCGTGCCCTCAAGTTCTATTTGCAGGCAACTAAGGAATTTCGACAAACGTCTTCCCTGTTTGTCGTGTACTCTGGTCAGAGGAGAGGTCAAAAGGCTTCGGCTACCTCTCTTTCCTTCTGGCTTCGTAGCATAATTCGTTTAGCCTATGAGACTGCTGGACAGCAGCCTCCTGAAAGAATTACAGCTCATTCTACTAGAGCTGTGGCTTCCACTTGGGCCTTTAAGAATGAGGCCTCTGTTGAACAGATTTGCAAGGCTGCAACTTGGTCTTCGCTCCATACTTTTTCAAAATTTTACAAATTTGACACTTTTGCTTCTTCGGAGGCTATTTTTGGGAGAAAGGTTCTTCAGGCAGTGGTTCCTTCTGTATAATGAGCCTGCCTAGCCCTCCCGTCATCCGTGTACTTTTGCTTTGGTATTGGTATCCCAGAAGTAATGATGACCCGTGGACTGATCACACATAACAGAAGAAAACATAATTTATGCTTACCTGATAAATTCCTTTCTTCTGTTGTGTGATCAGTCCACGGCCCGCCCTGTTTTTTAAGGCAGGTAAATATTTTTTAAATTATACTACAGTCACCACTTCACCCTTGGTTTCTCCTTTCTCGTTGGTCCTTGGTCGAATGACTGGGAGTGACGTAGAGGGGAGGAGCTATATGCAGCTCTGCTGGGTGAATCCTCTTGCATTTCCTGTTGGGGAGGAGTTATATCCCAGAAGTAATGATGACCCGTGGACTGATCACACAACAGAAGAAAGGAATTTATCAGGTAAGCATAAATTATGTTTTTTTAGTGGGGCTATAAATTGTCTTTGTTTATCTAATGGCCGTTCTAAAATTAATTTTAACCATTTATCGAAATATTTTCTGACCTTTGTCTCTCTTGTTAATATATTGTCATATAACTATGCCCTCATTTGTAGGTTAATTAATTTTGTAAATTCAGCCAGAACAGGCACTTTTCTTAATTTCCATTTATTAAATATTAAGTTTCGTGCCGCCATTATAGAGGTGTTAACTAACTGCCGGTCTCCTGGCCGGATCTCACCCTGATGTAAGAAAATTATCATACTGGGGGTGAGTTCAATCCGTACCCAAACATATTTATTCAACCAATTATTCACCTTCCCCCAAAATTGTCTGACCCTAGGACATGACCATAGACAGTGAAATAAATCTGCCCTTTCTGCATTACATTTATAGCAACAAATTTTAAATTCCTCACATACCCATTTATTCAGTCTATCAGTTGTTAAATAGTAATTATTGATAATTTTCCAATGAGCTTCCCTCCAACTAATTATTGCTGTTGCTGCCATGCTTAAATGTATACTCCTCCTGACTTCCTCCTACTGAATGTTTGGGAAATATTTTTGGAACTTCTCCCTGATTTTACCTAGATGGTTAAGCCCTAGTTTTGCATATAACATATTATACCAATATGTTACTGATCTGGTACCCAATTTGTAAAGTTTGAGCCCAGCCTCTAACTCTTGCAGATTCCATCCTAGATCACTCGATTGAGATAAAGTTGTAATAAAAGTTCTAGCCTGCAAATAGGCATAGAAGTTCCTTTGGGAGATTTGATATTTCTCTGATATCTCGCTATAAAGTTGTACATTATTTGTACCTTCTATTAGAAGCTGTGCAAAGTATATAACTCCTTTCCTCTGCCATTCTCTAAAAATTACATTATGTAGACCCGGAGAAAAAGCTGGAGTTCCCAGGATAGGAAGGTATTGTGATTTTCTAAAATCTACCCCCATTATCTTGCAATACTTTTGCCTGGCCAATATTATGTTTGAAAATGTTAATCTCTGTTTAATATTTTCTGGTAACTTGGCATGTATATGATGTAGGACCGATTTCAGACTGAAGGGTGCTATTAACTGTCTCTATGTCATAATAAGTAATATACTGTGCCTCCATTAACCAATCTATCCCCTATTTCGCCATCGTAATCCAGTTATAATGTCGTACATTTGGCAGGGTCATGCCCCCATATTTTTTAGGTATGGTTAGTCTATCTATGGATACCCAGGGTCTCATATTGCCCCAAATAAACCCTATGCATGCCTTATTATATTTAGAAATATCTTGCTTAGAAATAAACAATGGCAAGTTTTGCAGCAGAAACAGTAGGCGTGGGAAGACAATTGTTTTGATAAGCATAATTTTAGCAGAAAGGGAAAGAAAATAAATATTCCATATTTGCAACTCAGTATGTAATTTAGAGAAGTACTCCGCATAATTGAGATTATACCATCCATGTGGGTCGTTTCCCAATATGATTCCCAAATAATTAATACTCGCCACTTCCCTGAACGGATGCTCAGTGTAGCTATTTCTATTTTTATTGATCCATAAGATTTCAGACTTCTGGTTATTGACTTTGTATCCCGTAAATTTACTAAAATGATTAATAATCTCCAAACTCTTTGAAATGCTTATTTTGGAGTCGCTTAGAAACAAAATAATGTCATCTGCATATAATGACACAACTACTTTTTGCTTTCCTAGTTTAATACCACTTAATTTTTCTATAAGATAGATTGCAAGTGGCTCTAATGCGATGTTAAAAAGAAGTGGGGATAGTGGGCATCCTTGACTAGTCGCTCTTTGTAGAGTTATTTAAAATGTAAGCGCACCATTTACTAATAATTGTGACCGAGGTGTTTTGTATATTAATTTAATTAAATTTACCAAGTTACCAGAAAATCCAAACTGTAGTAGAGTAGTGATCATGTGATCCCAAATTATGGAATCAAACGCCTTTTCCGCCTCTATTGTGATTAATGCAAGATCTGTTTTATAGAATACTCCTGTTTTATGCAGTTTATTGTAGTAATGTTCAATAGTTAATAAAACCCTACGTATATTCCTGGCCACATTCCCGACCCGGCATGAATCCAGTCTGGTCTGGGTGTATTATGTCACCCACGACTTTCTTGAGTCTATCTGCAATGATAGCCATTAGAAGCTTATAGTCATTATTAAGTAGAAATATGGGTCTATAAGAACCCATATCTTCTGTTTGTTTGCCTTTTTTGTGAAGCAATGTAATTACTGAGTCCGAGAAATATAATGATTGCATTTTGTTTTGAATATAATATAAATTAAATATCTCACATAGAATATCCGCAATTTCTACTTTCATTATCTTATACCATTCTGATGAGATTCCATCTGGGCCTGGAGCTTTACCAGCATTCATCCTTTCTATGGCAGCATTAACTTCCT
Organism: Bombina bombina; assembly: GCF_027579735.1. Lineage (NCBI taxonomy): Eukaryota > Metazoa > Chordata > Amphibia > Anura > Bombinatoridae > Bombina > Bombina bombina. The sequence goes on from NC_069499.1 coordinate 1,189,364,039, forward strand.
CTACAGTTATTTATAAGTTCAGTTGTGCCATTTTCTCTCTATCGATTTTTGGTAAATTAATCTCCTTACAGAAACTCTCTTTTGCGTTTATATCTACTTTCCCCTGCGCGTAAATGCTTTGATAATATTTAAAGAACGCTTCCCGAATTTCCGTGGCTTCAGTATAAATCTTATTATTATGCCTTATTAGAGTGATCATATTTTTATTTTTCCTGAAATTTCTAATTTTAGTCAGATGTTTAGCTGATATGCCTTGAAATCCATGCCAATAATTTCTATTTTTAATGTCTTCCAACGCCCATTTTTTATTAAAAAAAAAAAACTCTCGCTCCGCTCTTGCCTTCGTATATTTATCCCAAGATGTCTTATCTGGCTTTTTAATATATTTTCTATATGCGTTCTTCAACTGGTTTGCTAGTTGTTTATCCCTGTCCATCTGTTTTCTTTTCATTCTTATCATATATTGTTTAATTTCCCCTCTCAGGACCGCTTTACCTGCTTCCCAGAAGATTTCTACTTTATGTCTGTATGTATGATTAAAATTACAATACTCCCGCCACCTTTGTACCAACCAGTTACAAAAGCCTATGTTGTTAGCCATATATCCTGGAAATCTAAATGTATTTATATTCGATCCATCCTGGCTATTAAAGTTTAGTTTTATAGTTATAATTGCATGATCTGATAAGACAAAATCTAGAATTTCAGAATCTATATCTATTTTTAATAATTTTTCTTCAACTAGAAACATGTCGATCCTAGAAAAGTTCTTGTATGGTTTTGATTCGCAAGAGTATTCTCTCGCATCAGGATGTTGGACTCTCCAGATATCTTTCAATTTTAATGTTTTACAAAACTCTCTAAAAAAACTAGCCTCTCTTTTATATTTTCTGCCACCTTTCTTTTGCTGAAACCTATCTATCTCTGGGTATAAAACCATGTTGAAATCCCCCGCTAGGATCAGATTCTGGTCCAAATAGGGGACTAATTTATATTTAAGTTTATTCCAGAATTCTATGTCCAATTCATTTGGACCGTAAACATTACATATTGTCCAAATTTTAGAGGCTACTTTTAATTGTATAATTAAAAATCTACCCGCTTTATCTGCTTCAGTGCTAATTATACTGTATGTTAATTTTTTATTTATCAATATAGAGACTCCACACTTCCTTGTAGCGCAGGGTGTGACTAGAATTTCAGCTATCCAATTAGGCTTTAGTTTTGGTATCTCACATGCTTTTAAATGTAGTTCTTGCAAAAGAATTATGTCTGGATTGAGGTTTTTTAAAGTCCTTTAAATACCTTTACGCTTTATTGGGGATGTTACCCCTCCAGTATTCCATGAAATAAAATTTAGTTTCTCACTCATTTGCACATTATGTTTATATAACTACTGACTATAGTCTCACAGCCTGTGAGAGGAAAAAGGGAAAAGAAAGAAAAAAACAAAACAAAAAAAAACCCCATACTCAAAACAACATTAATACCTTAACATACATATAATCCAATAGCCATTCAAGAAAGAAAAAAAAAACTTTTTGCTATACTAACCATTAATTGATTATCTATACTATCCATGCATAATTTAATATGCCAGAATACCAGCTTCATATATATATTTTATTCTTATTACAAAACGCCTTGGCTTCATCAGGTGAACTTAAAGGGACATAATACTCATATGCTAAATCACTTGAAACTGATGCAGTATAACTGTAAAAAGCTGACAGGAAAATGTCACCTGAGCATCTCTATGTAAAAAAGGAAGATATTTTACCTCACAATTTCCTCAGCTCAGCAGAGTAAGTTCTGTGTAAAAAGTTATACTCAGCTGCTCCCAGCTGCAGGTAAACAAATTTAAAAAAAATGAAGAAATGAACAGCAGCCAATCAGCATCAGCAGTGCTGAGGTCATGAACTCTTACTGTGATCTCATGAGATTTGACTTAACTCTCATGAGATTTCATAGTAAGCTTCCTTTACCTGATTGGTGAAATAATATGAGAGTGCACGATGCTAGTCCCTTCAGATGTCCCAGGACAAACACACTAAAATGCTGCTTAGAAATCCTTTACAATGGGAGGTGGCTACTGAGGAACTTTTGAGGTAAAATATCTTTCTTTTTTACATAGAGATGTTCAGGTGATATTTTCTAATCAGCTTTTTACAGCTATGCTGCATCACTTTCAAGTGTTTAAACATTTGGGTATTATGGCCCTTTAACACTACCTGTCCTTCTTTACCTTCAACCACAAGTTTAGCAGGATACCTTAAAATAGCTTTCATCCCGGCTTTTATGAGCCCAGAACAATATGGAGACATTTCTTTTCTCTTGGCAGACGTGTCCGCCGAGAAGTCCTGAAACATAAGAACCTTTCTACCCTCAATTATCAATGGATTGCATTTCCTGTACTGTCTCATAATTGCCACTTTATTTTGAAAATTTAAATAGCGAATCATAATCATTCTAGGGCGGTTTCTACTGTCAGCGTCCGATCTATTAGGTCCGGTACGGTGTGCTCTCTCTACCGCTAATTTCTCTTCCTGAATTGTCAAACCTAAGATATTTGGCAATATGGTAGAGGCAAATTGTATAAGATCAGTATATTCACTAGTTTCGGGTAAACCCACCACCCTCACATTGTTTCTCCTCGACCTATCCTCTAGGTCTTCAATTTTACTTTGTAATGTCTTAATAGTATTTGTAAGTTTTTGGGTAGTCTCTTCCTGACTAATATATGTGTCCTCCAGCTTGGAGACACGTGTCTCCACCTCTGTCAATCTATTAGAGAATTGTCTGATCTCTAGAGTAAGACCGGCTATTTCCTTTTTAATCCCCTCAAACTGGGGCAGAATTGGGTCCACTATCTGATTGTTTGTAAGTTGTGTATCTACCCCCTTTTCCACTGCTTGATGGACCACTGAAGCAGTCTCTAGAGTTGGGTCTTGTGGCATTTTATTGGGCTTTTTGTCTTTCCTTGGAGGCATGGCTGGGGATCTTGGTTTAACATTTGTTACATATTTTTCCATTAGGTTCTGGGTATCTAAACAAGCCCAGAAATGTGTACCAATCGTGTTAAGTGTTTAAAAAATCTAGTGTGGTTATTAATACATCTAGGAATATAAAAAAGTGTACAAGTGAGAGAAAAAAGACCCCAAAATACTATACGTGTCACTAAAAGGACTGTAAACTTTCTTTTTCTTAATCCAAGAAACCTCTATGCCTACCAATATATTTTACTCTTATTTGCAGACTTTGCACAAATTATCCTATTATTTTTACTGTCTCTGCATTCTAATTAATATTGCTATTGCCTTATTTAAACTATATTATCTTTTGTCGCCCTCTTAATCAGCTCCAGAGCTCTCTATTTTTAAGTTATAACTCTCTGCTCTACCTAATTACTCTTATGGGACTCACTATCTATTTCCTTTTAACTCTTGAGCAGCATACACAAATATCCTTTCAACAATATCTTTTCCAGTGGCATTCAAAAATACCTATGTGTTCTCTTCTAGTCCTTATTGTTGGATACAACATATTACTACATAGATTATATATTCTCTTCTCTCTTTCCTCCGGTTAACTAAGTGTGGCACATATATTGGATATCTCCAGAAAGGCTATCAGGATTCTTAAAGAACCTCTCTGTCTGCCAATAGACCAAAAAAAAAACTACCCCTATATGCAGAATTTATATGGAATAAGAGGACACTATATGTACCTGCTAATATTTAACCTAAAAACTATCTACCTAAGTTTTGTGACTTTATCTATGCTCTGGAAAATATTACCATTTCCTTATTTAATCAATATGCTATAATGTCACAAAGATAGACTTTTTACCTCTGGGTTGTTCAATTCACCTTAGCACTCTTGTTAACCACTTATGTGATTTCCTATCCTCTCAAAACAACCTCTATGTGTGTGTTTTCAACAATACAATTTTCAGTAGAGTCCAGGAACACATATACCTTGTCTTAAAGCCCTTATTGAGACAATTGTTGAATAAAGTTATATGTTATTCTATAGACCATCTGTTGCATTCTATTACAGTAAAGGGTAGACTATTATTCTCCCCCTTCCTTATCATACAAGTTATTAGTCCATGAACATATTCAAGTTTTCTATTTGCTTCCCAAGAGTAAGGTTTACAGCGTGTCTGTCTCTGCTTACTTTATTACTATACACAGCACAACATTGCACAGCCTACGTAAATATGCTTTCAGCAATACAATTCTCATTGATATTCAAACACACATATACATTAGTTATACCCTTATCTGATCCCTATGTTGAAGTAGCACCAGGATATCACTTTTACATCTTATTTGTTATATCCACCTTATCACATATGTTTACAAAATATATATTTTTTGTCTTATCTCAGAACTACTTATATAGATACATGTTCTGCAAAATAATTATCAATAGTATTCAGCAATCTTATATCTTGATCTCTAAGCCTTGTTAAGTCAAATGTTAAGTCCAGCTATAACTTGTTATGCAGACTGCCTATTTGCATTCTTTATTATACAAGTTATTAGTCCATAGATATGTTCACAATCCTTTTTACTGTCCAGCAATGATACTTGCAGCCTATCCAGCTATCACTTGTCGCGATCGCTCAGCTGATCGCTCTCTCTGCCTTTGTTTTTCCGGCACTGTTGCGCTTCCCTTGGTTGCCTAGCAACCCTGTATGCCACCGGCCCCTTCTGCTGACGTCAGAAGGGCTTCTTATTCCGGTGTCTCCTCTCCTCGGTGCCTGTTTGTTCTCATTTCCCGGCTTGTGAGTACTATTTTGAACTACTTGTTATATTTGAATTGCTGGCTTGCTTGACTTCAACCCTGCTTAACCCCTACCTGCCTGATACCTGATAACTGGACTTTGTTTGCTAGACTATTCTACTGATTAACCCCAAACTGCCTGATTACACGTTGCTGGAACTTTGCTTGCTGACTATTCTACTGGTTAACCCCAAACTGCCTGATTACACGTTGCTGGAACTTTGTTTGCTGGACTATTCTACTGGTTAACCCCAAACTGCCTGATTACATGTTGCTGGACATTGCTTGTTTGATAACTCTATTGCTTAACCCTTATCTGCCTGATTACACGTTGCTGGACATTGTTTGCTTGATTACTCTACTAGTTAACCCCTACCTGCCTGATTACTCGTTGCTGGATATTGCTTGTTTGATTACTTTTTTGGTTAACCCTATCTACACAAAGTTTCTTCTCCTGACCCTGCTGTTCCAACTTCCAGTCTATTTCAGTGAGTATATTACTGTAGCTGTCGCAGGGTCAGTTCCTGGTATATACTCACAGTGCTAGGGTGTTACAAACCTCATTCTAGCATTTGGGTCTAACTCTGGACTTAACCTATCCTGACATTACAAACAGGCCATATAATGGACCCTGGTGAGATATCCAGAGCTGTGGCTCTACAGGGACAGCTTCTTGGAACCCACTCTGCACACCTGCAATCCCTGGATTCTAAATTGGATCAAATTACTGCTCTTTTGCATAATTTCTCTCCACATTCACAAGTCTCAGCAACTCCTGTTGTTCCTACGGCCAGTTCTAACCCTGCATATAACCCGCCACAACCTGCAGAACAGTTAGTTCCCAGAATCCCGCTACCTGATAAATATGACGGCAACCCTGAAGACTGTCGAGGATTTCTTAACCAGTGCCGCCTTCACTTCAGAAATAATCCTCTGATGTTTGTTTCCTCTTCCTCCAAGATCACCTTTTTGATTTCTCTTATGAAAGGTAAAGCTTTGGCTTGGGTTTCTCCACTGTTGGAAAAGGATGATCCTTTGCTCCATGATATTGACACTTTTGTATCCATATTCTCTTCTGTGTTTGATAAACCTGGAAGGTCTGCGGCTGCCGAAGCAGGACTTTTAGATTTAAGGCAGGGTTCTCTTTCTGTAGCACAATACGCTATAGAATTCCGGACTTTAGCTGCTGAAACTATGTGGAATCATGGGGCCCTGCGTGCAGCGTTTCGTAAAGGTCTTTGTGATAGTTTAAAAGACGAACTGGTTTATAGGGATCTTCCTGATTCTGTAGAAGAACTCATCAATTTATGTATCAAGTTAGATGCTTGTTACTCTGAGCATCTCCATGAAGGTAACCATAACAGAAGATCCTTTATCAAACCAACTTTCCGTCCTATGTCTCGTTCACCAAACCTTCCTGCTCCGAGTTCTTCTATCTCTGAATCAAGTGAACCCATGGAGGTTGGTGCAATTAAGTAATCTGAAGCTGAACGTCTCAGAAGGCGTAATCTTGGAATATGTCTTTACTGTGGTATTAAGGGGCATTTGTTAAAAGATTGTCCAACCCATCCAGTAAAAGCCAGGGCTTAACTCCAGAAAGAGGGACTGAGTTAAGCCAAAGATCTTTTCCTACCCTCAATCCCAAGCTGTTTGTTCCAATCACCTTCCGTTTTGGCAACACCAAGTTCCAGGCTCAAGCACTCATCGAGTCCGGAGCTGCAGGAATGTTTATGGATTCGGATTTTGTCAATTCCTTTTGGATTCCTTTGCTTTCCAAGAGCCAAGTAATTAAGGTTACTACTGTCAGTGGTCAACCCTTAGGTTCTGGAATCATTCAATATTCTACGATACCACTTCTTATGTCTGTAGGAGTACTTCATTCAGAAACCATCTGTTTTGACATCATCTCCTCTCCTCAGTTTCCTTTAATTTTGGGTCTTCCTTTGCTACAACTTCATGATCCGGTTTTCTCCTGGTCTAAAGGGGAACTTGTTACTTGGGGATCTTCTTGTTTCAAACAATGTCTTCAGAATACTCCCAAACCTTCTAGTACTGTTGTGGCAGTTTTGGACATTCCTGATTCTTTGCCGGTACAATATCATTCTTTTTGTGATGTCTTTTCTAAGAAAGATGCAGAAATTTTACCTCCACATCGGACCTTTGATTGTTCCATTGACCTACTTCCTGGAGCCCCTCTTCCTAAGGGTAAAACATACCCTCTTTCTCGTCAAGAAAATGTTTCACTCGAAGAATACATTAAGGATAATTTGGCCCAAGGTTTTATTCGCCCTTCTTCCTCTCCTGTAGGAGCAGGTTTTTTCTTTGTTGAAAAGAAGGATGGAGGTCTTCGCCCTTGCATTGACTATCGTGCTCTTAATCAGATTACAATCAAGAATTGTTATCCCCTTCCTCTCATTCCTGAATTGTTCGATCGTCTCCAGGGTGCTTCCATCTTTAACAAATTGGATCTTCGTGGGGCATATAATTTAGTCAGAATTCGTAAAGGGCATGAGTGGAAAACAGCATTCAACACTAGATTTGGACACTATGAATATTTAGTTATGCCTTTTGGGTTATGCAATGCCCCTGCACTTTTTCAACATTTTGTTAATGAAATATTCAGAGACTATCTTAATCGTCATTATCTATCTTGATGATATTTTGATTTATTCTCGGACTTTACAGGATCACGTTCATCATGTTAAACTAGTACTCCAGAGATTACGTGAAAATTCTCTATTTGCCAAACTTGAAAGTGCTCTTTTCATCAAGAATCTATTCATTTTTTGGGTTACATCATTTCACCGTCTGGATTTGAGATGGATTCTGACAAACTGTCGGCTATTAAAGATTGGCCTAGACCAACTTCCTTAAAATCTCTCCAGAGGTTTCTGGGATTTGCCAATTACTACCGTAAATTCATAAAGGACTTTGCTAACATCTCGGCTCCTCTTACTGCTCTTACTAAGAAGGGTCAGGATTGCAAACATTGGTCTGATAAAGCCATACAGGCCTTTGAATCCTTGAAGTCAGCATTTACTTCGGCTCCTATTCTTTGTCATCCAGTTCCGAGTCTCCAATTCATCCTTGAAGTGGATGCTTCTCTGATTGTGCTGGGGCCGTGCTATCTCAACGAAATCCTGTCACTAGCAAGATTCTTCCTGTGGGGTTTTTCTCCAAGAAGATTAATTCTTCAGAACTGAATTATGACGTTGGTAACAAAGAATTGTTAGCAATTAAGATGGCTTTGGAAGAATGGAGACATCTGCTTGAGGGCACGGTTCAACCATTTCTTATCCTTACGGATCATAAAAATCTTCTGTATCTTCATACTGCTAAACGCCTCAACTCACGTCAAGCCCGATGGGCTCTGTTCTTTTCCAGATTTAATTTTGTCCTCTCCTACATTCCTGGTTCTAAGAACTCTAAAGCGGATGCTTTATCCAGACAATTTCAGGCCTCTGATTCTGCATTATTGGATTCTGAACCCATTCTCCGTCCTGCTAAAGTTCTAGCTCAGTTGTCTACTTTTCCTTCCCAAGCACTACAATCTGCTCAAGCCTCAATTCCTTCCTCCTATAAATTACCTCCTGGAATCTTGTTTGTACCTACAGAATTCCACCTCAAACTTCTTCGTTGGGCTCATGATAATATTTTGTCTGGACATTCAGGAGTACGTAATACATTGTGGAAACTCAAACAACATGTCTGGTGGCCTTCTATGATCAAAGATGTCAAGGATTATGTTGCAGTTTGTAATTCCTGTACCTTCTTGTTTACCTTTTGGACTCTTACAACCTCTACCTGTTCCATTTTATCCCTGGTCACATGTTTCCATGGACTTTATTACTGACCTTCCTAATTCTGCCGGAAACAAGACCATATGGGTTGTGGTTGACAGATTTTCCAAAGAAGCTCATTTTGTTCCTTTACCTGGATTACCATCCGCCCAGAGACTCGCTGAACTGTTTATACTCCATATCACCAGATTACATGGTTTTCCTTTGGACATTGTGTCTGATCGTGGAGTTCAATTTGTCTCTAGATTCTGGAAATCTCTTTGCAAACAATTTGGAGTTACAATATCTCTATCTACTGCCCATCATCCTCAATCCAACGGTCAAACTGAGTGAGTAAACCCATCTCTTGAATCCTATCTCAGGCACTATGTTAATCATCAGCACTCCAATTGGTCTCAACTTCTTCCTTTAGCAGAACTTGCTTACAATTCCCGTTTCAATTCTTCTTTACAGACTTCTCCTTTAAAGGCAGCCTATGGATTTGACCCTAGAACTTTTCCTATGTCTCCTAGGGGTTCTGGAGTTCCTGGAGCAGATCGAACTGTGAAGAATCTCTGTAAACACTGGAAGAAGATTCGGGAAATTCTTCTCCTCTCTTTCCAAAAGTATAAACGATTTGCTGATCGCAAACGCCGTAAGGCACCTTCATTTCGCACTGGAGACAAAGTTTGGATATCTACCAGATTCATTCGTCTCAAACAACCCTGTGCTAAATTGGGTCCTAAATACATTAGGATTGTTTTCAAGGTCTTTTCTACTGCTTACAGGGTGGCTTTACCGGACAACCTGAAGATTCATCCTGTATTTCACGTATCTCTTCTTAAACCGGCAGTCTCTAACCGGTTTTCCACCAAATATAAACATCCCTCTCCGTTTCTTGTGGATGGTACTTCAGAATTCGAGATCAGTCAAATTCTTGATTCCAAATTACGGGGTAACCGTTTATATTATTTGGTTCATTGGAAGGGATATCCTATTACTGAACGTTCCTGGGAACCTGCTTCTCATGTCCGCGCCTCTGCTTTGATCAAACAGTTCCACGCCCAGAATCCTTCAAAACCTGTTTGTGTCCCCCGGAGGGGTCCTTGAGGAGGGGGCACTGTCGCGATCGCTCAGCTGATCGCTCTCTCTGCCTTTGTTTTTCCGGCACTGTTGCGCTTCCCTTGGTTGCCTAGCAACCCTGTATGCCACCGGCCCCTTCTGCTGACGTCAGAAGGGCTTCTTATTCCGGTGTCTCCTCTCCTCGGTGCCTGTTTGTTCTCATTTCCCGGTTTGTGAGTACTATTTTGAACTACTTGTTATATTTGAATTGCTGGCTTGCTTGACTTCAACCCTGCTTAACCCCTACCTGCCTGATACCTGATAACTGGACTTTGTTTGCTAGACTATTCTACTGATTAACCCCAAACTGCCTGATTACACGTTGCTGGAACTTTGCTTGCTGACTATTCTACTGGTTAACCCCAAACTGCCTGATTACACATTGCTGGAACTTTGTTTGCTGGACTATTCTACTGGTTAACCCCAAACTGCCTGATTACACGTTGCTGGACATTGCTTGTTTGATAACTCTATTGGTTAACCCTTATCTGCCTGATTACTCGTTGCTGGACATTGCTTGCTTGATTACTCTACCGGTTAACCCCTACCTGCCTGATTATACGTTGCTGGATATTGCTTGCTTGATTACTCTACTGGTTAACCCCTACCTGCCTGATTACTCGTTGCTGGATATTGCTTGTTTGATTACTCTTTTGGTTAACCCTATCTACACAAAGTTTCTTCTCCTGACCCTGCTGTGCCAACTACCAGTCTATTTCAGTGTGTATATTACTGTAGCTGTCGCAGGGTCAGACCTGGTATATACTCACAGTGCTAGGGTGTTACAAACCTCATTCTAGCATTTGGGTCTAACTCTGGACTTAACCTATCCTGACATTACTACTTGTTTTATTACTAATGACAGCACATGTGCTTCTGCTTCCTGTATTAAAAAGTTCTGGGTTCGGCCTAGATTGGCAAAAGGCTACTATGCAGAAATGATTGTAAACTTCCATGTTGTAAATGTTATTAGAGGGCTCTTCTGCTAATGTGGCCAGAGACTCTAGCCGGTAGTAACTGGGTTAAATGCAGCTGCACATCAGCGTAGTGTGTAACGCCCTTAAGCCGATCTGCAAATTACACATCCAACTTTAGTGTCTTGTGGCTTTTAATACCAGTGCAGTGGCGGCTGCTACACACCAGACTCCTCCCGGTCTACAGCCTACTGGTACTATTAAAACCACACAATTTTTATGACCCAGCCTCTGTATCTCCTGTTATTTAGTCGATAGTTTTATCATGCACAGTTTTTACCCATACAACACTTGACTATCTCGACTTGTCCAGCCACTTAAGGTTTTTTGGCTTTTTTATTTTTGTAGGTACAACTATAATTCCTTGCAGTGTATAGTTTATACTTGCGGTTATCTCTTGCAGTTTTTTTTTTCCGGTCTTTGATGCCTACTTCAACTGTAATGCCATCGATAGGTTAGCACTATTGCCCTCAGGGGAAAACCGGCTCATTCAGGACACCTCTCGAACTCATCTGTCTCCAAAACCAGGGCATGCAGCTCCTTTTCAGCTTTGTAGTGTTTCGGCACACTTCAGCGTCAGTTACTCCCGGTTATCGACCCGCTTGTCTCCACTTGCTCCCACTGCTCAGAGAATATCTTCGGTGTGCACCGCTGCCATTGTAGGTTATGTAGCAACGATGTATGGCTACTGTCAGTACCACCCGACCATGGCGGTATATCGTGACTTCCGGACTGCTCCGCAAATGCTTTCTCCCCGGGCAGTCTAATGTAGAAACTGCCAACAGGCCTGGCGGGCTGTAAAATATGTCTATGTGCAGGAGCACAGATATTTAAAATGACACAAGCAATGAAGCAATAGCTAATTAATTTGATTCATCTCACATCATGCACCCAACCACAAGACAGCTTTTATGTAGTACCTCCTGGATCCTGCTGCTTATTATGGGCAATGGGCATTGGGTCTGTCTGGTTTATATTAAAAAATAAAATCAGTAGTAATGTAACGATCACTGCATATGGCATACCCTCACCCTTCCTTCCGAGACCCCCACTAACTCTGTGACCCTGACCCCATTCCAGATTTTCCTACCTGCTCCAGCTCCACTAGTGAAGTCCTCTCTGAGTCCTCACTCCGGAGTCTCCTCGTCGACGGTCGGTCGACTTCACTGGTGGTCTGCGGCTCACTCAGACACCTCACGTGGCTCAGATGGAGGTAGCTCACATGGAGAGTTGGAGATGTCAGGCGGCCCTGGGTGGCTTATCCCGCATGATTTTTCTCCCTCTCAGAGTGACGTGAGTCACGTGACGTCAGCAGTGCAGGCGCAGCTGTGCAAGGCAAGTGAAGAGTTAAGACGTGAGCTCCGCCTTGACACCTCCAGTCCTCCACTGAGCTCTCTGATAGGCAGGCTAAAGAAAGAAACTAGGCTATAAGCAATAGCAATATCATTCTTTCATATGCCAGGCTAGCCCAGAGTGGGAGGGACTCAGGGACAGGGCGGCAGTGTGGCACACAGGTCTCAGAGGGATCAGGAATTGGATTAAATGTTTGGAAGTGTATATAAACAGACAGTTTAGTTGTGACAGGTGCGCAGATGATCAGATCCAATTTAAAAAAAATTAAAATACATTTTTTTTATCATAGGCACGGCAGCAGTCAGCAACTCGCTGGCACCGCTCTCAGCGCCCCCCTGCTGGTGCGCCCTAAGGCTGCTGCCTATTCTGCCTATTACAAAACGCCTGCCCTGTCTCCCTCCCCAGTGACAGAGCAATTTCCCAGAAAGCAGAGGTAGCCGACCTCCCTTCCCAGCAGCCAAAACCCTTCCCGGGAGAAGAGACAGCCAGTCCCTCTCCCCAGCAACTTGGTAGGATGGCCACACTATACCTGTCCAGTAGGATTTCTCACTGGGGGCAGGTGTTGCATTGGGCCAGGAGGATACACGCTCCTGCCATGCAGATTTTGGCTCTTGAGAGCAACAGCAATCTCCCAGACCTGTTGTTTTGTAATGTGAACTTTGTCAGAGAAGTGCTGATCTCTGACCGGGAAAGCCCTTCTAGGCTGGCTGGGCTCCTGGAACTGCCGTCCTGCCACACCGCAGCACATACCCGCCTAACCCCTCTCAGGCTGGCGGAGCTCCTGGAACTCCTGGTTGGCCACTTCATGCTGGACACCCGCTAACTTTACCCCTGGTCTCTCCAGCGGCCCTTTGCCTTTAGAGCTCTGCTCTTTTGGGGATTGGTAGCCCCTAGGGAGGACAAGAGGTGGGGTGATTGCTGGAGAAGAGCTCCTTAGGGAACCAGGGTTTTTGGACACCCCTTAACAGACCTGTAACTCCAGTCCCCAGTAACGAATCATGCCGCTTTTTGGACTGTGGCATCTGGGGACCGAGAGCTTTCAAATGACACCCCGGGATCACCCTGAAAACACCACCTTTGGGTCCTGGGGCTCCGTGGGACTGTGGCTGCTATGGCAGGTGCCAGCCTGTCTGGAGGGGCGGGAAATTTGGGAGTGAGATAAGACCCTTTGGTTGTGTATAAAAGGAGTGTGTGTTTCCCAATAAAGTGAGTTCTTGTTTCACCTGAATGCTAGTCTGTCTAGTTATTTGGGTAGGCTCCTGCTATAATCACTTTCTCTGCTACATAGCGACTTGTTGTCAGGGTTAGAAAGGACCCTCTGGCAGAGCTACCTAGTCGGGGTAGCCGGAGTCTGTTACAGGGTGGGATCCTGAATACTGGTGCTGTCTGGTATCAGGGTGGGCTACTGGCAGTAGTCACTTGGCGGCTACACAGCTGCAGTTGGCAGGGAGGAAGTAGGACCCTTTTGGCAGAGCTACCCAGTCGGGGTATCCGTCACAAACCCTACAAGCTGTTAGGATCCTTTCTGATATTTCGCTATCAAACCAATCCTGGCTGGTAATCTTGTTATCCCGGCGTCAAGTGAAGTGATAACGAAAAATCAATTTGGATAGTAGTGATAGGACTAATAGGAGGAAGATGACTATAGTATAGGAGAATAATAAGGAGCTGAATACCAGGAAGAGACTGGGAAGGTCAAAGCGGAGTCGACAAGACAGTTGTCAAACCAAACAGTTACAGGAAGCAGAATCCAGAATAGTAGTCAGGGAAATCCAAGGTCAGAACCAATCGGGCAACAAACAAGGTGAAATCAGCAGGCAGAAGAATAGTCAAAGGAGGTCCAGGTCACAAGCCAAAAGTTTGATATCCAAATATATAGCACAAAACACACCCAGAGATAAACTCAATACAAGGGCAATGAAATAGAGAAACTGACTGGCATATAAAGGAAATGAGTAGAGATGACGCGAGTACTCATAGCAAAAACAACATCTAGCATGAATCTGGGAGATTGCGTAAGCCATGAAAAGGCCAAAACTGATGTAGAAAGGAGTGAGCCCTGTAGTAGGGCGGTGGGTGTTAGTCTTGGTGGTCTGGTATCCGTGACATCTCCCCCCTTCCAGTCCGACAGACCCAGCTAGATCTCAATGGATTGGTCTGGGGCTGTCCCATGGTGGCCCTCCACTTGTCGGTGGCTGGGAGGGGACATCCCATCCCTCCTGGGCTTGTGGTATCCTTGTTGCTCCCCACTGGCCTTCATTCCCCCTGCGCCCTGGGCACAGGGATATTCACATAAGGCTCAGTCCCAAACCAGTGTTCTTAAGTCTCAGGGTCACACTGCCTTCTTCTGTGACATTTGGCTGATTACTTGCCAACCCACCCACAAACAAAGCCATTGCAGGTTTCCCGGCTGTATTCCCACCCCAGTCTTTATGTTGAGGTTGCTCCTTGGTGGGGCAGACAAAGCTCAGGTTCCCAAACTTGTGGCACCAACTGCATGAGCTGATATCCTCCTTGCACAATGCAATGCCTGCCCCCTGTGAGAAATCCTCCTGGACGGGTATAGGGTGGCAATCCTGCCAAGCTGCTGGGGAGAGAGACCGGCTGTCTCTTCTCCCGGGAAGGGTTTCTGCCACTGGGGAGGGAGGTTGGCTACCTCCGCTCCCTGGGAAACTGCTCTGCCACTGGGGTGAGAGACCGGCTGTCTCCTCTCTCAGGAAGGGGTTCTGCTTACGGGAAGGGAGGATGACTACCTCCGCTCCCAGGGGATGGCTCTGCCACTGGGGAGAGAGACCAACTGCTGTCTCTCCTAGTACCTGGCTCTGTGACTGGGGAGAGAGACCAACTGTCTCCTCTCCCAGGAAGGGTGTCTGCCACTGGGGAGGTAGACCGACTGTCTCCGCTCCCTGGAAGAGGTTCTACCGCTGGGGAGAGGTATCGACTACCGTCTCTCCTTGCAAGAAGTTCTGACGCTGGGAGGGAGACCAACTGTCTCCACTCCCTGGAAGGGGTTCTGTCGCTGGGGAGAGATATCGACTGCCGTCTCTCCTAGCAAGGGGTTCTGCCACTGGGGAGGGAGGTCTGCTACCTCCTCTCCCTGCAACGGGTTCTGCCGCTGGGGATGGAGACTGACCGTTTCCTCTCCCGGCAAGGGGTTCTGCCGCTGGGGAGGGAGACCGACTGCCTCCTCTCCCTGTAAGGGGTTCTGCCACTGGGAAAAGGTATGGACTGCCATCTCTCCCTGCAAGGGGTTCTGACGCTGTTTCACAACAACCCTGCAGCATTATTTATGTTTCTAAGTGTAGTAAAGTTTTTATACAAAGTTCTTACCACATTGGCCATGTTTTCTTGCACAGTCAGTCAAACTGTGGCTATGAGTAACATACAGTATGCAGCAGTGTATGCCCGTAGAACCATGAATAGTGCGTGCCATCCTCCATTCTATTACCAACATGGACAAGTTATCAGCATTTGTCCGCAACCGAAGTGACGCTAGTGGTACCAACTTGGTGGGGCAGACAAAGCTCAGGTGCCCAAACTTGTGGCACCAACTGCATGAGCTGATATCCTCCTTGGACAATGCAACGCCTGCCCCCTGTGAGAAATCCTCCTGGACGTTATAGGGTGGCAATCCTGCCAAAGCTGCTGGGAAGAGAGACCGGCTGTCTCTTCTCCCGGGAAAGGTTTCTGCCACTGGGGAGGGAGGTTGGCTACCTCCGCTCCCTGGGAAACTGCTCTGCCACTGGGGTGGGAGACCGGCTGTCTCCTCTCTCAGGAAGGGGTTCTGCTTACAGGAAGGGAGGATGACTACCTCCGTTCCCAGGGGATGGCTCTGCCACTGGGGAGAGAGACCGACTGCCGTCTCTCCCGGTACCTGGCTCTGCCGCTGGGGAGAGAGACCAACTGTCTCCTCTCCCAGGAAGGGTGTCTGCCGCTGGGGAGGGAGACCGACTGTCTCCGCTCCCTGGAAGAGGTTCTGCCGCTGGGGAGAGGTATCAACTGCCATCTCTCCTTGCAAGAAGTTCTGCCGCTGGGAGAGAGACCGACTGTCTCCACTCCCTGGAAGGGGTTCTGTCGCTGGGGAGAGATATCGACTGCCGTCTCTCCCAGCAAGGGGTTCTGCCACTGGGGAGGGAGGTCTGCTACCTCCTCTCCCTGCAACAGGTTCTGCCGCTGGGGAGGGAGACCAACTGTCTCCACTCCCTGTAAGGGGTTCTGCCACTGGGGAGAGGTATCGACTGCCGTCTCTCCCTGCAAGGGGTTCTGACGCTGTTTCACAACAACCCCGCAGCATTATATATGTTTCTAAGTGTAGTAAAGTTTTTATACAAAGTACTTACCACATTGGCCATGTTTGTTTTCTTGCACAGTCAGTCAAACTGTGGCTATGAGTAACATACAGTATGCAGCAGTGTATGCCCGGAGAACCATGAATAGTGCGTGCTGTCCTCCATTCTATTACCAACATGGACAAGTTGTCAGCATTTGTCCGCAACGAAGTGATGCTGCTTCAGGTTGGACGCGCTTCCAGTTGGGACCTGGAAGGGAGGGGGTGGGGAGGAGGAGGATGCAGCCGCAATCTTTTATGCTGTGGAATGGGCCCGATGCTTCCCACCGGCCAGAGTTACAGATGCAGGGAGTGAGGAACCAGAGGGGGCTCTGAACTCTGAGTACTTTCTGCTCCGGGGAGCTGCAAAGGGAAAATGGATTTGCACCCGAGGGACAAAGGGGTCAGGGGGTGAGGATCTGGACTGGGGATAGCCCACCAAAGAAATGAAAATGCATTGTGGATCGCCATTCTCTGACCCAGAAGAGGGGGAATATAAAGAAGAGGAGGGAGAAGCAGGAGGAGACATAGCTGGGATAGAGGGTGGGGATTTGGGGGAGGGAATTATACTCACTTGCTAAACTTTTCCTTCTCCTAGGCAGCTGTATGTTCAGAACCCTGTCCTGGAGTCTTCTTGGAGGGACCAGCTTCCTGTTTCCTTCCACCATGTTCCTGCGAACTGTAGAGAAAGAAGAACAGTTGTGAACTGCTGCTGCTGCCCAGGTAAGCCCCTAATATCTCTAGCTCTCTTTCTAGTCCCTCCCCTAGTCCTATCCCTGCCTACTTCTTTTGTCTGCCTGCAACTCCCCCCCCCCCCCCCACCTTATCCCCCAACCATTGGCAAGGAGGGAGAGCTGCAGGCTTCCTATGCTTCCTCCATTGTCCCACCCACGTACTGTGCTCCTTGCCTATCTGGGCACTCCACACTCATAGGGGACAATTTATCAAGCTGAGACGGACAGAGGAGCACCTACGCGCCGCGCCAGTGTCTGAAGCAGCTTGCCACTGGCGGAATTCAGCATTGCACACGAGCGCTATTTTGCACTTGCGTGCCTTCACACCCCCTGCCCACGTGCGTGCAGGAGCTGTCAATCTCCTCGGTCGGAATATACCGGGGAGATTGAAATTCACTACTTTAGAGGTGGCAAAAGGTTAGGATAGCAGCGGTCTGATGATTGCTGCTTGTTAAATACGCCGTGCAGGTTCTCTTGTGAAAACCTGCAGTCATATGGGGTCGAAAGACTTGCAAAGCCTTTGATAAATCGACCCCATAGTGCTGACTGCGAGCAACATTATTAATGTTTCTAAGTGCAGTAAAGTTACTACTACTACACATTCACAATGCACACTGCTGCATGTTTTAGTCATTTAGCTGAGTGACTGACTGTCCGTGGAAAACATGGGGGATGTGGCACTGACAAAATCAATCCTGCAACCTGATTTTAGCATTAATCAAATAATAGCAGCACTGCAGCATACAGTTTACAAAAATCACAGAACACATAACAATAAAATGTGAACCTAGTTATTGCCATCCCTACAGTCAGACTGCAGTGCACAAAGTACATGCACAGTTAAACACAGGAGGGAATCAATTGAGGTGACAATATCATACTGTGTCTCTAGTCATACTAACACATTAAGGGCTAGATTACAAGTGGAGCGGTATTTTGGGGTTTTGCTATAGTGAAAACTCCACTAGGATTTTCATTTTTGTGCTAGTCGGGTTGCGCTGGTATTATAAGATGAAAGAACTTTTTTTTTCTTCAGCGATTACCCGAAGTAAAAAAATCGTGATCACGTTCACGTACTCCCGTTTAGAAGTCAATGGAGAAAAAAGTTGGAAAAAAAACCCCTAACATCTCACACTCTTGCGCAAACACCATCACATATTCGCAATAGCACTAACCCGACATGAAATTATGAATATTTAATTTTCCAATGTTTTCCAATGCAATGCAAAATGTTAGTTTTAACTTAGGTTTTTTTAATTTCACAGGTATTTTTTTATTTATTTTAAGATAGGGATATTGTAATTTTAATTTAAAGTAAGGGGGTTGTTAGGTTAAGGGGTTAATAGTTTAATTTAGTTTCTTGCGATGTGGGGGGCTGCAGGTTTAGGGGTTAATAGGTTTTATTTAGTGGCAGTGATGTGGAAGGCCAGAGGTTTAGGGGTTAATAAGTTTATTTAGTGGCGGCAATGTCGGGGAGCGGCAAAATAGGGGTTAATATCTTTATTATAGTGTTGGCGATGTTGGGGTGCAGGGGAATAGGGGTTAATAACTTTTATTAGTGTCGGCTATGTCAGGGCAGCAGATTACGGGTGTTTAGACTTGGAGTTTATGTTAGGGTGTTAGGTTTAAAGTAACTTTTTTTCCCCAATAGACATCAATGGGGTTGCGTTACGGAGATCGCCATTCCGCGCTTCAGGATTGATGTCTATGGGGAAAGCGTGCACAAGCACGTATTCTCAGCCCTTGGATTTTGTGCGGTATGGAGCTCATCGCCACCAGATCGCACACACAAAAGGTGGCTTTTTAGAAACTTGTAATGGCAGTGCTATTGAGGGTGAAATAATGTATAACTTTTGATGCGTTCATTTTGCACCCTCTATAGCGCAAAACTTGTAATCTAGGTGTAATAAATTTAATTAAAATACAAAAAAAATAAAATCCCAATTTAACATTAAAATTAAAAATCCTGTTTATTTTTACATTCAATATGTATATTGTATTATGATTCTCCTATGTTTCTGAAACTGAGATGTTATTTGCCTGTATAGTTTTTACAACCTCAATAAAAAAAATAAAAAATAAATCCTAACATTACCAAAAAAACAAACAACTAAGATTAAATTAAAGTAAAAAAAATCTAATATTACAAAAATAAAAAAAATCTAAAATTACTGAAAAAAATAAACAAACTTATCCAAAATAAAAAAATTAAACATAATCTAATACCCCTATAAAAATAAAAATGCTACCCCAAAATGTAAAAAAAAACCCTAATCTAAGACTAAACTACTAATAGCCCTTAAAAGGGCCTTTTGTAGGGCATCGCCCTAAAGAAATCAGCTCTTTTCTCTAAACAATTACAAATTACCCCCTAACATTACAACCCCCCACCAACAATAAAAAAATAGCTCTAAAAAAAAATCTAATCTACCCATTGCCCCTAAATGGCAATCAGCTTTTTTTCCCGCTCATTAAAAATAAAAACAGCCCTAATCTAAAAAAAAAAAACACAAAAAAAACTAACACTAACCCCAAAAAATATACTCTCCGTTCCTAAAGTCTGGACATCCATCTTCTTCCAGGCGCTGAAAAGTCTTCATCCAGGCGGCTCCATCTTCATCCATCACGGGACCATCTTTCTTCTTGCTGGAGGTGCGGAGCGGTCTTTTTTTATTTTGGATAATTTCGTTTATTTTTTTCTGTAATTTTAGATTTTTTTATTTTCTGTAATATTAGATTTTTTTATTTTAATTTAATGTTAGGTTTTTTTATTTTAATTTTAAGTTAGGATTTTTTTATTTTGGTCATTTTTACGGGTAGATTAAGAGTTTTGCACTAAACAGGGTGCAAAACTAACTCCAAAAGAGTTGCGTTATTTCACTCTCCATAGCGCTGCCATTACGAGTTACTGAAAAACCTCCTTATGCGTGCTATATGGTGGTGTTAAGCTCCATACCGCACAAAATCCAAGGGCTGCTTTGACGTGCTTGTGCATGCTTTCCCCCATAGACATCAATGGGGAGAGAGTGTAAAAAAATTAACACCTAAAGTGCGGAATGAAAATTCTCCGTAACGCAATGGGGAAAAAAAAAGTTACGTTTAAACCTAACACCCTAACATAAACCCCTAGTCTAAACACCCCTAATCCGCCACCCCCGACATTGCCGCCACTAAAAAGTTATTAACCCCTATTCCGCCACTTCCCGACATCTCCGCCACTATAATAAAGTTATTAACCCTTATTCCACTGCTCCCCGACATCACCAACACTAAAATAAAGCACTTAACCCCTAATCCGCTGCTCCCCGACATCTCCACCACTATAATAAAGTTATTAACCCTTATTCCACCGCTCCCCGACATCGTCAACACTATAATAAAGCTTTTAACCCCTAATCTGCCGCTCCCCGATATCGCCACCACTAAATAAACCTATTAACCTCTAAACCTCCGGCCCCCCACATCGCCGCCACTAAATAAACCTATTAACCTCTAAACCTCCGGCCCCCCATATCGCCCCCCACTAAATAAACCTATTAACACCTAAACCGCCAACCCCCCCACATTGCAAAACACTAAATTAAACTATTAAACCCTAAACCTAACACCCACTAACTTTAAATTAAAGGGACACTGAACCCAAATTTTTCTTTCGTGATTCAGATAGAGCATGACATTTTAAGCAACTTTCTAATTTACTCATGTTATCAAATTTTCTTTATTAAAAAAAGAGAAGAGTGGTTCCGGATATTCCATGAGTAAAAAAGGCTTTATTAGTTTAAATTTAAAATGAACATGGAGTGCACATAAACTGACAGGTTTTACGCGTTTCGGCTGGGGCCGTAATCATAAACCTAAACAGACACAAGTGTGTATTGTTTAAAAAGGGTAGGTAGCAAATGGCTATTGGATGGTACTCAACACACTCTTATTAACCATTTGGATGAAAATGCACAAAAATATATACATACACATATGCAGAGTAAATGAATTACAGGATATGAAAAAATTGTATTAACATATGAAAAGATGGTGTTAACATATAGTTGATCCCATATTAGAGGAACTATATATATGCAACTCTTAATAGTACATATAATGGTCAAATTAATGTGTGTAAGCAAATTACAATTGCAAATTATTAAAAATGCATGGGGAACAATAGCAGTTTACACTCCATACAAATATTCACAAGTGTATTAAATTGATTGCTACATACTGACTAATGCTGATAGAGTACATACAACTTGTATCAACTAAATGTGCCTTACAAATACATGTTTATATATAGTTAGAGAAAGATAAAGAACTAAATTTTACCAATATGTACGTACACAGTAGTATAATGCCAAATGTAAATGCCATGATGGAATTAAATATTAGTTATAATACACAACTTAAAGAAATCCATTATGTATATCTGTGATGAATCAAAAACGCTTACCACATATGTATAAACATCGTTTTAATATATAAGGATATTAAATATAAACTTAGAGGTAGTGGTGAATAAATGACACAATTGTTGCCATAATTACACTCACAGAAAACTTTTTTTGGACTTGAGAAAGAAAGAATGTGTATCAACTATACGATGTTATATGTTATTGGATATCTACTATGTACCAAAAAAGGACAAAAATAAAATAAAGTAGAAATAAAAATAAAATGTGAGGTAAAGTTTAGTCAGACTTTTGTATACTGGACCATGAAGCCGCTACCTCCAATGGTTAATGACATCAAACTCAGAGTTAAAACCATGGGGGATCTGAGTGCGCAGGTTCATGATCCAGTATATTTCCTGTCTAGCAAGGATCTGATCCTTGTTACCTCCCCTAGGGGGCAGACGTATAGCTTCAATCGCCCTCCACTTGAAGGAGGTGATATTCAACGCATTCAATGAGATACACCACATAATTACTTGAGCAATTGATACATCCTTTAGTAGCAAATCTCTCTGTGGTAGCACATGAGTAAAACTCCTTACTCTCCACAATCGAATCACAAGCTTTACATCGATAATTGCCACATTTGTATGTGCCATTAACATGGAGCCAAGCGCTCATATTTCTCCTTCTGTCTGGTAATTGACTTGGTGCAAGTATGTTGCCCATAGTAAGGTTCTTGGAATATATACATTTGAAACCTTGTTTCACTATGGGCTTTAACTGCGTATACCCTAGTAGAATAGGAAAATATTTCTTGATTATGTCACATACTGTGTAGTAATCAGATGAATATTGAGTGATGAACGACAGTGGCTCTCTTTATTTGCTATAGACTTGTTTAAATTCAACTGTCGTCCATCACCCAATAAAGTTTTCTGTGCATATTGATCAAGCATCTTGGGAGAGTAGCCCCTATTCCTGAGTCTGTGTTTAATTTCTTTACTTTCCTCAATGTATGCAGATTTGCTGCTACAGATTCTCCTTGCTCTCAAGAACTGGCTCTTGGCTATCCCCTTGAACACATGTGGAGGGTGTCGACTCTTATGGTGTAGAATAGTGTTGCCTGATATGGGCTTTCTATATAATTTAGAGTGGATGATGTGCTCAACGGGATCTCCAATTAGAGTGACATCAAGAAAGTTTACACTTTCTCCCTGCCACTCATATGTGAACTTGAGACTATGGGGACAATCATTTAGATATTGGAGGAAGAGTTTTGCTCTACTCTCTGTAGATGACCAAACAAAAATCAGGCCATCTATAAAGCGCCTGTAGAACATTACCTCTGCTCCGAAGGGGTTCTCAGTGTTGAAAATAAAGTTACGCTCGAGCCAGCCCATATACAAATTTGCATAAGAGGGGGCAAATTTGGCCCCCATGGCTGTGCCTTGTTTCTGTAAATAGAAGACCCCCTCGAAGCAGAAGTAATTATGTTCCAGGAGATATTCAGTGACCCGCAAGAGATAAGCAATGATCTCATCAGTCAAATCACCACTAGATGAAAGAAAATATTTGATAGCTTGAATGCCCATGTGGTGTGGTATTGTGGAGTAAAGGGAAACCATGTCGACCGTCAGCCAACTGTGGTTATAATCCCAACTGAACTCATTCAGGAGTTTGAGAATATGTGACGTGTCACGAATGTAACTATGTAGGGCCAATACGTAGGGTTGGAGAACCCCATCGAGCCAATCACATAATGGCTCCAATAAGGAACCAATATCTGATACGATTGGACGGCCCCTGATGTTAGTCAGGCTTTTGTGAACTTTGGGGAGATGATGGAAGACGGGAATGATGGGATGTTGAACATACAATGATTCAGCAGTTTGCTGATCAAATACTCCCAATTCAACCCCGTCATCCAACATCTGCCCAAGTTCACTTTGGTACCTTGTAGTGGGATTGTGTTGAAGAATCGAATAAGTGGACTGGTCACTTAACTGGTGAAGTGCCTCGTCCACATAAGTAGTCCTATCCATCACCACCACACTGCCCCCTTTATCAGATTGACGAATTATGATGGATTCGTTATTACGATGGATTCGTTATTACGAAGGGAGGCAAGGGCTTCTTTCTCTGATCTGGAGAGATTGTTTGGTGTGGATGTGGCAGTTTGATTAAGTTTATGTAAGTCCTCTACAACCCTTTTATGGAATACCTCTAAAGACTTACCCCAATGTTGTATGGGGTAAAAATCAGAGGCAACCTTCCTTCTAGGAAATTTTGTGTTAGAGATATTTACTGTCGGCATAGATTCTCTCTCTAGGGTCTCTAGGGATATGACACTACAGGCTTCAGAAAATGTAGTAGTTAACATATCATGTCCTGTATCAATGTTGAACCTATCCTGTTGATGTGTTTCGGGGTTGGAGTTTTCTATCATATTGAAGTGTTTATTTAAAGTTATCTTCCTAACAAAGTGATTAAGGTCAATAATGGTCTGGAAAAGATTAAATTTCCTATTGGGACAAAAGCCCAGTCCATATTCCAAAACCTTAGTTTCTGCTTTGTCAAGACTATAGGAAGACACATTAATAACACTAGTGGTTATGGCTGAGTGATCACTTTTGGATCCCTCAGGGTGTACCTGTGTTTGATAGTCTGTTTCCCTCCCCCTCCTGTGTGTTTTTTGGCCACCTGAAAAACCTGGGGCTGAATTTTAGTGGAGAGATTTGTGGATTTAGATCTGGCTCCTAGCTCAACATTATTTACACTGGTAGTAGGTGCACCTGATGTTTGGGGAATAATAGTACTCACAGTATTGCTGTTTTCACAGGATGTTATTGAATCAGAGTCACAATTTTTGTCACTATCGTTATCATTACCTGAACTCTCATCACAAGAAGTAGAAACTCCCTGTGAGGAAACATCCTCATCAGTGGTTTCTTGGTCAGAGAAAGTGACCCTCTTTTTGGTTTTATTTTTTCGCTTCTTGTGTTGAGAGCTCTGTTGTTCAGAACCAGTGGAAACAGCCAAAGTGTCAATCCTACTGCCAGTGTTTTGTTTGTTATTTTTGTTTTTATTTTCATTTTTACCACTGTTATTATTGTTAATGGCTGTTTGTCTGTTGTTGTGTGAGCGTCTGAATCTTTTTTGTCTTTGCCAGATGAACACCTTTCCTTCTGTATAATCTTTCTGGTCACGCAAAAATTTTGTATGTTTTGTTTGTATTAAATTTTGCCTGGCCGACTCAACAACCTCTCTTAGCATGCCATCAAAATTAACATATTCATTACAGGTTTTAAACTGATTCAAATCTGCCTGTAATTTAGCAATTTCTCACAATAGACAACTGTTCAGATTGAGCATAGCCATTAGGCGCAAGGAGCATTCTGATAGTATACAGTTCCATTCTCTAATAAAGTCATTGTCCATAATCTCAAAGTTTGGAAATTTCTTTACTCTGAGTCCCCTAGGAATCATGTTAAGAGCGAAATATTTGTTAAGGATCCATGTATCAAGTTTTAGTCTGATTTCTTTTAACCTCAGAATTTCCAAGTTATTAAATAAGTCTCCCAACTTAATATCAGTAGAAGATGTAATGAAAAATTCTTCCAACTCTAAACCATCCAAGTCCTGGTCATCTAAACTCTGCAGTGAATAAAATTGTGCAGATTCAAGTGCACTTTCCATTGTTGAAAAAGCTTGTATGCAGCCAAAGGCTACCCCCTTAAAGTAATTCTGTGCCCTAGATAAAGTCCAGAGTCAAGGATAATCACAAAAAACAAATAGAATTCCTGGCTTAATAACAGGGGCACGAATGTTACAATGTGTATACAGCGGTATTCCTTCCTCGAATGATAAACGGTATAATGAGGGTTAAAGTGTGAAGAACATCAGAGTCCCAGTATATGCAGTGTTAGGCTCTATACAAATCCCCATAGATATAATCACACTATTGGTGTACACACGGACTCACCAAAAAACCTCTCGGGCATCCACACTCATGGAAACAGAGTACCAGGCTCTGACTGCTCGATCCAGGATTCTCGTCACCCAAATAACGGGATTCTTATGGTCCGCTGTTCAACTCGACTCACGCTGGTGAGGAAACCGACTCCGCACCACTTTGATCCTCACAGAGGAAACTCCTCAGTGGTCGTGACGTAATAGATCCTTCTCCAATAGCAACGGAGGCTGGTGAGTCACGTGGGGGGATGTAGCCATTCACGCTCTGAGTAGTAGAATGTTTGCTGTGTAGTTTTCAACCCTGTATCATATACGGAGTAATGCAAAATGGGAAATTGCTGGGGGTAGCCAAAATATAGCTGAGGAAATCGGGAACTAGTAAAAGGATTCCTTGTAATCCAGGAAAAGCAAATCAAAAAAAGAGAAGAGTGGTTCCGGATATTCCATGAGTAAAAAAGGCTTTATTAGTTTAAATTTAAAATGAACATGGAGTGCACATAAACTGACAGGTTTTACGCGTTTCGGCTGGGGCCGTAATCATAAACCTAAACAGACACAAGTGTGTATTGTTTAAAAAGGGTAGGTAGCAAATGTTACTGGATGGTACTCGACACACTCCTTATTAACCATTTGTGGTACATATGTGGTAAGCGTTATTGATTCATCACAGATATACATAATGGATTTCTTTAAGTTGTGTATTATAACTAATATTTAATTCCATCATGGCATTTACATTTGGCATTATACTACTGTGTACGTACATATTGGTAAAATTTAGTTCTTTATCTTTCTCTAACTATATATAAACATGTATTTGTAAGGCACATTTAGTTGATACAAGTTGTATGTACTCTATCAGCATTAGTCAGTATGTAGCAATCAATTTAATACACTTGTGAATATTTGTATGGAGTGTAAACTGCTATTGTTCCCCATGCATTTTTAATAATTTGCAATTGTAATTTGCTTACACACATTAATTTGACCATTATATGTACTATTAAGAGTTGCACATCGAGTACCATCCAATAGCCATTTGCTACCTACCCTTTTTAAACAATACACACTTGTGTCTGTTTAGGTTTATGATTATGGCCCCAGCCGAAACGCGTAAAACCTGTCAGTTTATGTGCACTCCATGTTCATTTTAAATTTAAACTAATAAAGCCTTTTTTACTCATGGAATATCCGGAACCACTCTTCTCTTTTTTTGATTCGCTTTTCCTGGATTACAAGGAATCCTTTTACTAGTTCCCGATTTCCTCAGCTATATTTTGGCTACCCCCGGCAGTTTCCCATTTTGCATTACCCCGTATATGATACAGGGTTGAAGACTACACAGCAAACATTCTACTACTCATAGCGTGAATGGCTACATCCCCCCACGTGACTCACCAGCCTCCGTTGCTATTGGAGAAGGATCTATTACGTCATGACCACTGAGGAGTTTCCTCTGCGAGAATCAAAGTGGCGCTGAGTCGGTTTCCTCACCAGCGTGAGTCGAGTTGAACAGCGGACCATAAGAATCCCGTTATTTGGGTGACGAGAATCCTGGATCGAGCAGTCAGAGCCTGGTACTATGTTTCCGCGAGTGTGGATGCCCGAGAGGTTTTTTGGTGAGTCCGTGTGTACACCAATAGTGTGATTATTTCTATGGGGATTTGTATAGAGCCTAACCCTGCATATACTGGGACTCTGATGTTCTTCACACTTTAACCCTCATTATACCGTTTATCATTCGAGGAAGGAATACCGCTGTATACACATTGTAACATTTGTGCCCCTGGTATTAAGCCAGGAATTCTATTTGTTTTTTGAAATTTTCTTTATTCTCTTGGTATCTTTATTTGAAATGCAAGAATGTAAGTTTAGATGCCAGCCCATTTTTGGTGAACAACCTGGGTTGTCCTTGCTGATTGGTGGATAAATTCATCCACCAATAAAAAAGTGCTGTCCAGAGTTCTGAATAAAAAAAAAAGCTTAGATGCCTTCTTTTTCAATTAAGATAGCAATAGAACAAAGACAAATTGATAATAGGAGTAAATTAGAAAGTTGCTTAAAATTGCATGCTCTATCTGAATCACGAAAGAAAAAAAAAATTGGGTTCAGTGTCCCTTTAAAATTACAATATAACTATCTTAAAATAAGTAAAAATTTACCTGTGAAATAAAAATTAACTAAGTTTAAACTATAAAATAACCTAACATAACTATTCTAATAAAATGTAAAAAATACCAATTAAAAAATCTAAATTACATATTTAAAAAACCTAACACTACAAAAAAATTTTTAAAAAAATCTAAAATTACAAAAAATAATAAACACTACATTATGAAAAATAAAAAAACTAACTCTAAAAAAAACCTAAGCTACCCATTTTCTCTAAAGGGGTATTTGTATGGGCATTGTCCTAAAAAGGGCATTCAGCTCTTTTTAAAAAAAAGTCCTAATCTAAAAAAATAAAACACCCCAAAAAATGAAAAAAATAAACGAACACTAACCCCATAAAATCTACTCACAGTTCCTGAAGTCCGGACATCGATCTCCATCCAGACGGCGATATCTTCATCCATCCGGTGGACGTCTTCTATCTTCATTCCAGTGGTGCGCAGCGGAGCCATCCTGGAAGCCGAAGACATCCTGCGCGGAACATCCTCTTCATATGGTCCCCGCCATACACTGAAGTTGAATTCAAGGTAGCCGTTTCAAAATGGTGTACCTTGCATTCCTATTGGCTGATTTGATTCTTCAAATTCAAATCAGCCAATAGGATGAGAGCTACTGAAATCCTATTGGCTGTTCAAATCAGCCAATAGGATTTCAGTAGATCTCATCCTATTGGCTGTTTTAATAGTGTTATTATGCTGGAATTGCCATTTTTTCAGCGTTAAAAGCCATAACGCAAAACTTGTAATCTACCTGTTAGTAAGATAGTATTTTTGTATTTTATATAATTAAGGTTAAATTGGGGGATGTTAGGTTAGGGGGGCTTAGTGAGCCGGACAGATAGCTCAGCATGCTAAGGCACTATGGCTGAACTCTGTAGCAACCCATGGGTTGCAGGTTTGATCCCGAGCAAGGTACACTCAGCCTTTTATCCTTCCAAGGTCAATAAAATGAGCAGCACCTTGATACCCTTACAGGTGATTGGCCATGCTTTACAAGTACCCAATACATACATACAGTGATTAGATTAATACTGTGGATGGGGGATTAGGGCTTAATAGTTTTAATAGGTATATTGCATTGTGGGGGAATGACAGATTAGGGGTTAATAGTTTTAATAGGTATATTACGTTGTGGGGGATAGCGGATTAGGGGTTAATAACTTTATAAGGACTTTGCGATATGGGTTTGGCGGATTAGGGGTTAAAACAGATGCATTAGTATGCAGCGCCATATATGTGACTAAAAATAGCCGACGCCGGCTTTTGCGGGCGACGCCGCATATGTTAATCTCGCCCTGGGTTGGCTATCTACACTATTGTGAATTTCTCCACA
Organism: Bombina bombina; assembly: GCF_027579735.1. NCBI lineage: Eukaryota > Metazoa > Chordata > Amphibia > Anura > Bombinatoridae > Bombina > Bombina bombina. Next base: position 1,189,392,983 of record NC_069499.1, read on the forward strand.
GTGCAATAAAGAGAACGTTTTTAAATTTAACAGAGAGGAGTTGTCGTTTGGGATATTAACAGAACAAATGGATGTATATATGCATACCCTTCAAGTGTTCCTACTTCGAGTTGGCAGACTACACTATTGTGAATTTTATCAATAGTATATAGTATAACAAGAAAGAAGTATTCAAGCTATTTAAAGATTCCCTCTGGACCAGTGCTTCCTTCTATTAAGCGCATTTTTAAGACGGTCTTCTGGGAGGGATTGTGGGATGGCAGCAGTCTACTGAAACAAAGCGCATAGGAGAGGCGCAAAATGGATTAAAATTTTAATAAATACCAAGCAGTGTAATAACATATAAGCACTTACATCAAAGTTGAGAAAGTGCATCCAATACAAAAAGTTAAAACTCTGGTGAGGTATCGCAAGTTGTGTCCCGGGACCCTCTGTTAGCTTGTTCCTTGAGATGTAAACCTTCTGCCGACCGCAATACAGGCTGGCGTCTGACGTCACCACTGACAGGTATCCGGAGCGTCCCCCAGGAAAATGAGTATCCAACAGTCTACAATCACGATGCTCCCCAGAATTACTAGGTGCAACACTCAATGTCAAGGCCCAGAACTGAAAGCAAACCTGCCTAATAAAGCAGGCTGCTGATTATATGATTTGTTACAGCTGGTAGGCAGGTGAGCCAGAGAGCCAAAGTTGCAGGAAACAGAAAAAAAATATTTATTTTAAAAGATATACCGAGTCCACGGGTTTCATCCTTTACTTGTGGGATATAGTCCTCCTGCTAACAGGAAGTGGCAAAGAGCACCACCTCAGAGCTGCTATATAGCTCCTCCCCTAACTCCTCCCCCCAGTCATTCCCTTTGCCTATGCTAGCAATAGGAAGGGTAAAGTTTATGTGGTGATAAAAAGATAGTTTAGTTTTTCTTCAATCAAAAATTTTTTATTTTAAATGATACCGGTGAGTACTGTTTTTACTCTGGCATGACATAGAAGAAGAATCATGCCTTGAGTCTGATGATCTTAGCAGTAGTAACTAAGATCCATGTTCGTTCTCTCAAGTTTTACTGAGGAAGTACAGGAGAAATCTTCAGTATGGGGGAACGTTTTCTTGCTGCAAGCAGTATCAAGGTATGTGCAGTCATTTACATTCTGAGGAGACCTGATATATCAGAATTTGGCTGACATATTTCCCATGCGGGGAAAGGTTAAGCAGTATTCCTTATATAAAAAAGGGTGGTACTGTAGTAACCTGTGTATTATTATCCCATTCAAGATAACATGGGATACTTAAGGGCTGGTTTTAGACACTGGGGCAGCCTAGGAAACACCTAGGGCTCCATGTACTAAGCAGTCAGCGAGCTACCCGCAACAAATCTCGCGCCCAAACTCGCAAACTGATATGTACAAAGCCGTCAATTATGTAAAAACTCGCATCTTTAAAATTGCGAGCGTACTTATCCGCCATACCTCGCTACCTCTCCATTTTTTACTGTAATTAGACACATTTGACCACCAACTCGCCAAAAACGAATGTACTAAAAAATCTATTTGTCCGCTCGCGTCAATTTCCGCTCCCACCTCGTTATTTTTGCCTCGCCACCTTTTAGGTGGCGGGCAAGGTACAAAACAATAGGAAAGTCACTCTAGGCGCCAGTCTAGACATATATAAAAGGCAGTAATATTAGCATTGTACTTACATTGTTCATTTCAGCAGCTATGGAGAGAATTCTGTTTTTGTTTATTCTCCGTTTGATGCGAATCCGGGCTAGAAGACAGAATACTGGAAATGTAGCTAATCGTATCGTTAGAAGAAGGAGAGTTCGTGTCCCCCGTGTATTCCTTCCACGGGTTGGTTTGCACGGCCTTTCTGACCGAGAGATCATACAAAGATTCCGGCTTGATCGTGAATCGATATTACACCTGTATCGAGAGATTGAAGATCATTTGGAGCCGATGACTGCTCGTTCACAAGCTATTCCGGGACTTCTCAAACTATTAGCGGCATTGCATTTTTTTGCAACAGGCTCCTTTCAGGCAGTTTCTAGCGTCATTATTGGAATGAGTCAATCTGCTTTTTCACGCCACTTATCCAAAGTAATAGGGGCTATGATGGTTATTTTTCATCGATATGTTTGTTTGCCATCTACCCCTGAAGAATGGCAATCTATCAAGTCAAATTTCTATAGGATGGCTGGGATGCCCAATGTCCTAGGTGCCATAGACTGTACCCATGTTGCTGTAAGACCACTTCAAGCTCGTGAGGAGATCTATAGGAATCGAAAGCATTTCCATTCCTTGAATGTCCAGATGGTCTGTGACCCCCACATGAGGATTATCAGTGTCCGTTCTAACTTTCCTGGATCCTGTCATGATTCTTACATTTTAAGGCAGACTGGGTTATACCGGAAGTTCGAGGAGGGAAATATGCCTGACGGATGGCTTCTAGGTAAGCATAACTGGCGTCTAATATGTCTCTCATTTCAATGTACCAAAATTGCGCCCAATTTGTCGACTGTAATCTGTATAGTTTAATTGTATTGTATAGTTCTGAATCTTTATAATTATTCTTATATTAATATTTATATTTATTATATCTTCTATTAGGAGATGGAGGGTACTCATGTACAGAATGGCTGTTGACTCCCTATAACAACCCACAGACCAGAAGTCAAGTACGTTTCAATGAAGCTCACCGATCTACCAGGGGGATTATTGAGAGGACTTTCGGTCTTTTGAAAATGCGGTTTCGATGTCTTGATCGTTCTGGTGGTGCTATGCAGTATGCACCAGAGAAAGTTGCCAAAATTATATTGGTTTGCTGCATACTGCACAATATTGCAATTAAAAGAGGCTGTCCATTAGAAGATGAAGATCCAATAGATACTGATGATTTACCAGAAGAAATATGTGTCGAACAAGCTAATAGGCGTGGAAATGCAACAAGGGACATGGTTTCAGAACAATATTTTGTGTTTGAGGATTAAAGTTTCAGTTGATCAATAAAAAACTTTCTTTATTAACTTGTCTCCATTTTTTTTTAAGAGTTAAGGTTATTAAAAATCACTCATGATAAACAGTTAAATACATAACAGTTGTTGCTCTTCAATTATCAAAGGTTTCAAATAAATAAAGTTTATGATCAAAGTTATTACAGACAATATATTATAGGTAATACATTGTCTTTGTGACATCACACTAGTGTCTACAGCTGCTCTCACTCTTTTACATATGTGATTATTGTAATGTAATCCCTCCATAGCTGATGCTAATTCATTGTATTGTGTCATTGAATTGTAGCTGTAACAAGCGACAGTATATTCAACAGTGCTTTATGTTATCAGATTGGATTTTTGAGTTAAAAAAGACTTGCTAATTTTATTTGTTTTATTCTAACCTCTATTTTTAACAGCTACTAGGTTTTACCATATTCAAATAAATACCTTAAGGGATTACTCTTAGCACTTATTTTCTTAACCTTTATGATATATTTTTGCATTCAAGATTTGTTAAAAGAATAGTGGCATATAGAAAATAATGGCAAAATAAATTATTTTATTACAAAATTATAATCTTTAAACATTATATATTAACAATTGCAAACCAAAGTAACTTGTTAAACATATAAACACATATGAAAAAAAAGGAAATGTTTAGAAACCAAATAACAATTGTAAACCAAAATAAATTCTAATACATATAAACACATATGAAACAAAGAAAATGTTTATAAACAAAATAACAATTGTAAACCAAACAACATTTTAATACATATAAACACATCTTTAAATAATTAAATGTTTATAAACAAAATAAAAATTGTAAACCAAACAACATTTTAATACATATAAACACATCTTTAAATAATTAAATGTTTATAAACAAAATAAAAATTGTAAACCAAATTAAATTTTAATACATAAAAACACATCTGAAACAAATAAAAAAATGTTTAGAAACAATAACTATTGTAAACCAAAGTATAAATGTTAATACATATCAACACATCTGAAACAAAGAAAATGTATATGAAACAAATATCATTTGTAATAACTATAAACATCGATATTTACAAACCTTCATAAAATACATTAATCTACATATACATTATATTTTTCTCTATTTTTCGGGGATACATATCTGGATCAATGCGCTAATGATTGACATAACGATTAATCACGTCATCGTCAAACATGTCGCGTCCTGAACCTTTTGGTGCTGGAGAATTGGTGATATTAGTTTATGCCATGGATAAATATTTCCCTAAACGGATTGGTGGTGTGAGGGGAGTGAGACAGGAATGCCGAGACAAAATTATATACGAGATGCTGAGAAGAATGCATCGTATTTCAAAAATTAAAAGAACAAGACGACAGTGTCTTAGAAAATATAGTGATTTGAAGAGAAGAGAACCGAAGTACTATAAATCGATTCGAAGATTGATAAGGACATGTAAGTTTCAAAATTATATATGAAATAATTTTTAATAATATAAAAAAAGGGTTTATTTTTGAACTGCGTCATCATTGACGAATCCAGTAAAATAATATTTCCTGACTGTTACTTTGACTATATTAGTATATACAATTGCAAAAAGTTACAAAAGTTAGCATGCAGAACTGAGTTAGTAGATTAAAATTTAACTATATAACTATATACACTTAAAAGGTTAGAAAACTTAGCATACAAAAATGAGTTAGTAGAGTAAAATATAACTATATTAGTATATAACATTGAAACATGCAGAACTGAGTTAGTAGAATAAAATATAAATATATTACTATATAACATTGAAACATGTTAGAAAAGTAAGCATGCAGCATAATTATTTCAATTTTTTTTATTAAATTTTTTTATTATATATATGTTTATAGATATGAGAAGTAGGAGAATGAAGTGTGCACACCCACCACGCTACTTAAGGTCAATGTTGGTGCAAACACCCAGAAGTGAAGCTCTTTCTCCACCTTTGCCAATAACACTATTGGATATTGAATTATCTCCAAATCCATATGCAATTTGTCATAAAGAGACACAGACAGGTAATGACTTATTATTTAAATTTTAAATCATATATTTTAGGTTTTGGCTTAAAAAGTTTTAGCATGCAATATTAATCAAGTTGCTAATTTACTTCTATTATCATTTTTTTCCTCATTTACTTTCTATTTTTATTTGAAAAAGAGGGCATCTAAGCTAAGGAGCCAGCCAATTTTTGGTTGAGCACCATGGACAGCACTCTTTGATTGGTTCTGTCCAATTATCAAGTACAACACAGTTGGTTCACCAAAAATGGGCTGGCATCTAAACTTAGATTCTTGCTTTTCAAATAAAGATACAAAAAGAATGAAGTAAAATATAAAGTTTATTTAAATTGCATGCACTATCTGAATCATGAAACTTAGAAATTGGTTTCTATGTCACTTGTAATGATTATTATTATTATTGTTTTAAATAATATATACAAGGTTTTTGATTTAATAGTTTTCTATCTTTGTAATTTCGTTCATAGATATTACCATGGAAGAAATGGAAACTAGTATGGAAATGGAAGAATTTCAAAATCCGGATAGTGTGACAATATTTGAAGCATTAACTTCAGATGATACTCAACCAAGGATAGAAGTTTTACCAACAATGATGGTAGATAAAGGTATGTTTCATACTCAGTAATCTTAAATCTAAGAAAATACAAGTTTTAACTAATAAATATATTGTATATTTCAAATAGGAGTTGGCTCAGATGAAAGCTTTAAAGGAGTGGACATAAGTGTAGAAGCTAATATAGTAGATAACGTAGATAACAGCACATCAGGAGGTAATATTTGTGATGAAAAACCCTATCATACATTGAATATGTATATGACAATTGAATTAAATTTTGCTTTTCATTTATTTTTCTACAGATTTATCTTCAACATCAACTATTGAGACTGCAGACAAAAGTACTCAGAGTTGTCTAGAAGATCATGTCAAACAAAAAATTTCTAAAATTAGGGCAACTTTGGCAATGTTAATGGAGCAAGTAGATTTTTTATACCGTAAATATGTAATTTGATTTCATTTTTTGTTTTGTCATGATTAATAACTGAGAAAAAGTTTTGTGTTGAAGAATCAAAAGTGAGTTTGAATTTATGTAAATAAACTTTTTTTTTGGCCATAAAAAAATTTGTCTTTATTAAATAATAACATTTTAAACTTAAAGGGACACTGTATCCAAATTTTATCTTTTGTGATTCAGATAGAGCATGCAATTTTAAGCAACTTTCAAATGTACTCCTATGATCAAATTTGCATGCTCTATCTGAATCACAAAAGAAAAAATTTGAGTACAGTGTCCCTTAAAAATACACAAACAATAACTTTAAACACAATATACAGAGTAATAAAATTAACAGTGACTAACATTTTAAACTTAAAGGGACACTGTATCCAAATTTTATCTTTTGTGATTCAGATAGAGCATGCAATTTTAAGCAACTTTCAAATGTACTCCTATGATCAAATTTGCATGCTCTATCTGAATCACAAAAGAAAAAATTTGAGTACAGTGTCCCTTAAAAATACACAAACAATAACTTTAAACACAATATACAGAGTAATAAAATTAACAGTGACTAACATTTTAAACTTAAAGGGACACTGTATCCAAATTTTATCTTTTGTGATTCAGATAGAGCATGCAATTTTAAGCAACTTTCAAATGTACTCCTATGATCAAATTTGCATGCTCTATCTGAATCACAAAAGAAAAAATTTGAGTACAGTGTCCCTTAAAAATACACAAACAATAACTTTAAACACAATATACAGAGTAAAAAAATTAACAGTGACTAACATTTTAAACTTAAAGGGACACTGTATCCAAATTTTATCTTTTGTGATTCAGATAGAGCATGCAATTTTAAGCAACTTTCAAATGTACTCCTATGATCAAATTTGCATGCTCTATCTGAATCACAAAAGAAAAAATTTGAGTACAGTGTCCCTTAAAAATACACAAACAATAACTTTAAACACAATATACAGAGTAAAAAAATTAACAGTGACTAACATTTTAAACTTAAAGGGACACTGTATCCAAATTTTATCTTTTGTGATTCAGATAGAGCATGCAATTTTAAGCAACTTTCAAATGTACTCCTATGATCAAATTTGCATGCTCTATCTGAATCACAAAAGAAAAAATTTGAGTACAGTGTCCCTTAAAAATACACAAACAATAACTTTGTACACAATATACAGAGTAAAAAAATTAACAGTGACTAGATAATAAAAAATGTTCACTCCAGACGTTGCCTCTTTGGGTCTGTTGTCGCCTCCCTTTCACTGACAATAGCCAACAGAGATTGTAATGTCCTTTCGCTGATGCTCAAAGCTCTGTTAATTTGATGGTTTTTCTCTTCATCCATCTGCCTCTGCCACTGGAACATCTCTCTTTGCAGCTGTAATTTCTGCATCTCTATCTCATTCCTTTGCCTTTCGATTTCCACATTTTTTTCTGACAGAGCAGCCCAGCGTTCAATATTAGTGTTAATAATATTCTGCATTTCTCTGTGGTCCTCTCTGTATTGCCTTGCCAGTGTCAACATTTCCCTCAATGCAACATCGCCAAATTGTCCTTCTGCCGGTGTATTGTCAATATTTACACCACCTGTTTGCAGTTCAATTGGTGGTGCCTGTGTTTCAACAGGTTCCTCAATGTTTTCTGGTGTGTGAATTTCATCCGGTTGCGCATCTCCCAAATCTTCAAGAATATCCGGAGTCTCACTTCCATCATGCCCTCCTGGTGGTTCATCTTGAATGGGATTTTCCACTATCGGCATGAGATTGATAGTGATCTCCCTTGATGAGTTTTCTTCTTCTAGATCAAGACATAACAAATTGTTAGTAAATAAAAATAAAATGTTATAAAAACACTTGCAGAAATAGAATAGGAGAGAGCAGATACAACCGTCATACAACAATTTAAGTTACATTATATATATATATATACATATATGATACATACCATCAAATAATGGAGATGAATGTCCAGTCAATCTCTGGAAAAGACGTCCCAAATCACCTATAAAAAAATAAATAACATAAAAATAAATAAATAAAATGCTTTTTTGTCAATGTAACGATATATTCGAAATTATTAATGGAAATGTATTTTGCAATTAACTGGACACTGAAGCAAAAATAATCTTTTTGAGAATAAGATATATTGCATGGAATTTCTATCAGCTTTCTTATGTAATACTATGATCAATTCTCAAAAAGAAAATAATGATAAATTTTAAAAAAATTAGAAAGTTGATTAAAATAGCATGCATGCTCTACAAGAATCCTCATTTAAAAAAATATGTACAAGATCTCGAAATAGAATATGTCAATAATGACATTTGACATTTAAAAAAAAAATTACAAAAAAAAAATTGAGAGATAAAAGAGATAAAACACACAACATTGAAATTATTCATTTGTAAAGTACTTACCAGTTGCTCTACCAACACCAGTTTGTGGAGTGCTGGTCCTTAGATCCGGAAGTGTGTCCGCCGAGGAAGTTGTGTGTGTAACATTAGATGATGAGCGTATAAATTGTCCATGTGTAAAACTGTCCGAAGGTCTTGAAACAGCTGCACCGGGTGGTCTCGAAACCGCAGAAGAAGAAGTAGAACAAGTGGGCACCTCGTTACTCCTCACAGGCTCTGCTGTTGTTGGCATTGCTTAAAAAAAAAAAATTAAAAAAAAAATTAGGTTTATTTTTATTTATATTTGAAACTGAAAGTTAAAACTGTTAATAATAATAATTACAGCAGTGAATGCAGGCTCAATCATTAAAGGGACATGCCAACCACCTTTTTTATGATTTGGAAAGAGAATGCAGTTATAAACATCTTTATAATTTACTTATATTATCTAATTTGTTTTATTCTATAGATATTCTTTGTTGAAAAGCATTTGATTGATGCACAAAGAAGCCTCGTGTGATTGGCTCAACATGTGTATTTATTTTTCTTCAACTAAGAATATCTAGAAAATTGAAGTAATATGTTGTTTAAATTTCAATTCTCTATCCGAATCATTAATAAAAGATTTTGGGTTTAGTGGCCCTTAAAATAAAAATAATTACCTTTACAAATTGCATAAGAAAATGCATTTTTAAAAATATTTAAATGTATTATGTTTTTGCATTCATTGGATTTTTATACTTTGAGGAAAAGCAAATCTATACAGGCACAGTAAATGATCATTGGTTGATGCACATAGATGGTTCATGTGACTGCGTCAACTATGTGCATAGCTATATCTGAAAAATGTATGTTTATAAAGCGGAGAACAATTTTGAAAGATGCTAACAATAATATTCTATAGTGAAATAACGCAACATGGAAGTCAATAGATCAGAAATTTAAGAAGGCATGTGATCTGGGGTTAGTCTCATGATTAATGTTGGACATACAATATTATTTTAATAGTTTCAAATTACATTATTTCTATTGTCATTATCTCTTTAAGGTTTCTATGCAATACTGGTTTGAAAATAAACACATGGGTGTTATCTTTAGGGATCACTATATTAATAATCAACAAATCTTTAGTTCCGTTAGACCATTAAAAAAAAGGCAGTATAACAATACTATTATTGTACAATCCCTTATACATATATGAGACATAAATGATTACAGTATTTGGGGCCTAAATGGCTTGTACAATCCCTTATACATATATGCGAGATAAATTATTACAGTATTTCGGGCCTAAATGGCTTGTACAATCCCTTATACATATATGCGACATAAATGATTACAGTATTTGGGGCCTAAATGGCTTGTACAATCCCTTATACATATATGCGACATAAATGATTACAGTATTCAGGGCCTAGATGGCATATAGGATACTGAAGCGTAAGAAGTCAGATAATGTTATTTTAAAGAAATATATATTGGAGACAATAACCTATCATAACTTTAAAAAGAACATTTACGTCAACTATGTTGTACATTTACCTCTTAAATCACTGTCACAATCATCCGTTATGCCAGTGATGATCTCCGGTCCCAGACGCTGAACAAGCTTCTGCTCATAGTCATTGAGGTCTGCCACATATGCTGGTCCACCTCCGGTAGCACGTGCCGAATTTTTCTCTCTGGCCAATTTAGCTTTGGCGAAGCGTTTAATGTCGTTGTAACGCTTCTTCAGCTGATCGACATCCTTTTTTCCTGGACCCTGGGCACTAACAGCGTCGCTGATCCTTTGCCAGATCTGCTTCCTTCTAGAAAAATTTGTCTGTTTGACACAACATCCAAACAAATAATCATAAGAGTCAATAATCATATCAATCAAAACGACGTTTTGCTGATGAGAAAAGTGAGGATTCTTGGATTTTGAAGCGGTTTCAGATCCAGATGAAGCCATATCGAAATAGTAAATAAAGATCTCAAAAACGAGCGCTCTGTAATTACTCTCCAAAAATTTTGGAACAATAATAAAGTTGTTTAGAAAACTTGTCCATTTATAGGAGCAAAATTCTATTCCCGCGTCTACTATGACGTTCATGACACCTTACATGTCACGTGTTAACAATTGGCCAGACAATTGAACTGAAAGTTAAGTACATCAGCTTATTCGCGGCGAGCGAGGCGTCAAATTTATCAATATTCCGCCACTGCTCGCGGCGGGCTAGAGGTGTCTATTTGTTGTGGGATTATTAGTACATAGCTACAGCGGACACCATTTCGCCCGCGGCGAGTAACGGCGAGTTTAGCCGCGTCTAAAATGACGGATGAATTGACGGCTTAGTACATGGAGCCCCTAATGTTACGATTATGGGGTTTATTGAGGCTGAGTTTAATTTTTCTGTGGGGTTCACATGGCATGTTCATTACAAAAAAGCAGTGTGTGCATATTTTTATTGTTAAAACGCTTCCCATACGGTTTTCTCAAGTTGTCGGTTCATCAGACATGATGGGCGGGGCCTAATTTCGCGCTTCAGTGTGCAGTTAGTTTCTGGAGAGGTAGCAGCCATTAGCTCCGGTTGGAACCAGACTGTGAGGCTGTGTTTTGGAGTGGGACCGGATCGTTTTGACAGGTCTTGGGGGCAGGTAGGCGCCACAGCAGAGCTGTGGCGAGGTGCCGAATCCATTAAGTGAAAATTGTCTGCAGATAGTTTTTTTCTGCCTAATTTACTAAAAATAAGATTTGACTCTCCTATTACTTGTGGTGCAATATCAGATAGCACATTAAGCTCTCATATCAACAAAATTATTCATTTTGAATATCGTTTTAACGACTTTGCAAAACAGTGTACACTTTTTATTCATAAAGGCGCAGTAACCGTTTTTGTGCTGAATTGTTTTTTTCACATATAATCAAGATTAGGAACGACTTGTGCTGTTATTACTAGTCTGTACAACATGTCTGACATGGGAACTCAGTGTTCTATGTGTTTAGAAGCCATGGTGGAACCCCCTCTTACATTGTGCCCTTCTTGTACTGAAAGGGCCTTACACTGTAAGGATCACATTTTAAATAAAGAAAGTGGGCCTCAGGATGGTTCTCAGTCTGCAGAGAATCAGGATATGCCATCTAATTCTCCCCAAGTGTCACAACGTTTAACGCCCACACAAGCGACGCCAAGTACTTCTAGTGCATCTACTTCTTTTACTTTGCAAGATATGGCTGCAGTTATGTCTACTACCCTTACAGAGGTATTGTCTAAACTGCCAGGTTTGCAGGGTAAACGCCATAGGTCAGATATTAATGTAGATACTGAACCCTCTGACGCCTTAGTGGCTATTTCCGATGCACCCTCCCAATGCTCTGATTTGGGGGTTAGGGATTTTATGTCTGAGGGAGAACTTTCAAAGTCAGGAAATGTATTACCTCAGACAGATTCGGACTTCGTGTCCTTTAAATTCAAATTAGAACACTTCCGCTTATTGCTCAGGGAGGTTCTGGCGACTCTGGATGATTGTGACCCGATCACGATTTCCCCTGGAAAATTGTGTAAAATGGACAAATATTTGGAAGTACCTACTTACACGGATGTTTTTCCGGTTCCTAAGAGAATTTCAGAAATTGTTAAGAAGGAATGGGATAGACCAGGTATACCGTTTTCTCCCCCCTCCTAGTTTTAAGAAAAGGGACTTCTGGCAATTGATTCCCAAGGTGGAGGGAGCTATATCTACTTTAGCTAAACGTACAACTATACCCATTGAGGACAGTTGTGCATTTAAAGACCCTATGGATAAAAAATTAGAGGGTCTTCTAAAGAAAATATTTGTTCACCAGGGTTTCCTCTTACAGCCTATAGCTTGCATGGTTCCAGTAACTACTGCAGCTGCCTTTTGGTTTGACGCCCTGGAAGAGTCTCTGAAGTTTGAGACACCTTTAGAGGACATTTTAGACAGAATTAAGATTCTTAAACTAGCAAATTTGTTTATGACTGATGCTGCTTTTCAACTTGCAAAATTAGCAGCGAAAAATGCAGGCTTTACCATTGTAGCGCGTAGAGCGTTATGGCTAAAGTCATGGTCGGCTGATGTATCGTCTAAATCTAAGCTTTTATCTATTCCCTTCAAAGGTAAGACCCTATTCGGGCCGGAGTTGAAGGAAATAATCTCTGACATTACTAGAGGTAAGGGTCAAACCCTACCTCAGGACAAGCCCCTCAAGATGAGGAGTAAACAAAATAATTTTCGTTCCTTTCGAAATTTTAAAGGAACATCCTCTGCTTCCTCTTCCTCCACTAAGCAGGAAGGGAACTTTGCTCAATCCAAGTCGGTCTTGAGACCTAACCAGGCCTGGAATAAAGGTAAACAAGTCAAAAAGCCCGCTGCTGCTACCAAGACAGCATGAAGGGGCAGCCCCCGATCCGGGACCAGATCTAGTAGGGGGCAGACTCTCTTTCTTTGCTCAGGCTTGGGCAAGGGATGTACAGGATCCCTGGGCATTGGAAATTGTCAGTTGGAATTCAAGGACTTACCCCCAAGGGGAAGATTTAATCTTTCACGATTGTCTGTAGACCAGACAAAAAGAGAGGCGTTATTACGCTGTGTAAAAGACCTCTGCACCATGGGTGTAATTTGCCCAGTTCCAGATCGGGAACAGGGGCAGGGGTTCTATTCCAATCTATTCGTGGTTCCCAAAAAAGAGGGAACCTTCAGACCGATTTTAGATCTCAAATGTCTAAACAAGTTTCTCAGAGTCCCATCGTTCAAGATGGAGACTATTCGTACAATTTTGCCAATGATCCAGGAGGGTCAATACATGACCACGGTGGACCTGAAAGAGGCGTACCTTCACATTCCTATCCACAAGGATCATCATCAGTTCCTGCGATTTGCATTTCAGGACAAACATTATCAGTTTGTGGCCCTTCCCTTCGGGTTGGCCACGGCTCCCAGGATCTTCACGAAGGTTCTAGGGTCTCTTCTAGCGGTTCTCAGGCCACGAGGCATAGCGGTGGCGCCCTATCTGGACGATATCTTGATCCAGGCGTCAACCTATCATCTGTCCAAATCTCACACGGACATCGTGTTGTCATTTCTGAGAACTCACGGTTGGAAAGTGAATGTAGGAAAGAGTTCACTAGTTCCACAGACAAGAGTTCTATTCCTGGGATCTCTGATCAACTCGGTAGACATGAAAATATTTCTGACAGAAGTCAGAAAATCAAAGATTCTAAATACTTGCCGGGCTCTGCAGTCCATTCATCGGCCTTCAGTGGCTCAGTGTATGGAAGTCATCGAACTAATGGTAGCAGCAATGGATATCATCCCGTTTGCTCGCTTTCATCTCAGACCACTACAAATGTGCATGCTCAGTCAGTGGAATAGGGATTATGCAAATTTATCTCCTCAGATAAATCTGGACCAAGAGACCAGAGACTCTCTTCGGTGGTGGTTGTCACAGGACAATCTGTCCCAAGGGATGTGCTTCCACAGGCCATCTTGGGTAATAGTAACGACGGTGTCAGGAGATTCCACCTTAACTGACTTGTGTACCTCTACTCCGTTATACCACCTTTACTGCAGTTGCCCAACCTACCTACTCCATATCACCTGTGCTGTAACTTCAGACAGGTGCTTAGTTATTGAGTAGTAATGAGCATTATGGTTGCTTTTCTTCATGAAAGCTTACCTCTAAGCTATTTGGATTACAATTATTATTCGTTGTTTCCAACATTTCTACCTTGCCAGATTCATCGTTGGATTTATTGCACACTTAACCTTCTCCTGTGTATCCATAACAGAACAGAGAGTATTCTACTAATCAAATACCTTGTCTCCCTCTCTGCCGAGAATCAGCCTTTCAGTCTGGTTCCCCTACACACTCTCTCTGAAGCCGAGTGACGTCACTCGCGAGTATACGGAACATCGCATCAGCCTGTACACTAACGCTCAGCTGTTTACTAGCCACATGCTGCCATCATAAGTCTGCTGCAGTCCGGACATAATCACAGCTGATCCAGCGCTACACATGCACGCACGCAGTATTCAGACCTTCATCCGGTGCTAAGAAGAACAACTGGTAATACAGTTACTTTGAGAAGTTTTTATATGTTATCCTAATTACAGAATCTAGTGTGTCAATCTGTCTCTCACTTACCGGGTAAAAGTCGTCACTGACAGTCCTGTGGTATTCTGTCCATTAAGTCTCTCCATTCAGCTCATTGTTGTTATTAAGCTGTGAGAGATGGAGCAGGGATCATCTGTTATATTATTTGAGACTAACATCTCTAAATTTCTATTAAGGCCAATAATTCACTGGAAGTTAATTCTGTTTATCTTTCATATAAGGTAATACTCAGCTTCAGTGAGACACTCATTCAGTTTTGCAGCTGCAGATCCAGTAACAACTAATTCCTATCATAACAGACAGACGCCAGTCTTCTGGGCTGGGGTGCAGTCTGGAATTCCCTGAAGGCTCAGGGTGTGTGGACTTAGGCGGAGTCTCAATTGCCAATCAATATTCTGGAACTGAGAGTGATATCCAACGCGCTGCTAGCATGGCCTCAGTTGGCTTTGGCCAAATTCATAAGATTCCAGTCGGACAATATCACGACTGTGGCATATATCAATCATCAGGGGGGAACAAGGAGTTCTCTAGGGATGATAGAAGTATCAAAGATAATTCGATGGGCGGAGGCTCACTCTTGCCATCTGTCAGCGATCTATATCCCAGGAGTAGAAAACTGGGAAGTGGATTTTCTAAGTCGTCAGACTTTTCATCCGGGGGAGTGGGAACTCCATCCGGAGGTGTTTGCAGCCTTGACTCATCAAGCGGGGTTTCTCTGAGCCGGTCATTGGTACCTTGATTCAGGCTCGCAAGCCGGTCACTAGAAAAATTTACCATAAGATATTGCTTAAATATCTTTCTTGGTGCGAATCCAAGGGTTACTCATGGAGTAAGTTTAGGATTGATAGGATTTTGTCTTTTCTCCAAGAAGGATTGGAGAAGGGATTATCAGCTAGTTCCTTGAAGGGACAAATTTCTGCTTTGTCAATTTTGCTTCACAAGCGTCTGGCAGATGTCACAGATGTTCAGGCATTTTGTCAGGCTTTAATCAGAATCAAGCCTGTGTTTAAACCAATTGCTCCGCCATGGAGTTTGAATTTAGTTCTTAATGTTCTTCAAGGGGTTCCGTTTGAATACATGCATTCCATAGATATTAAACTGTTATCTTGGAAAGTTTTTTTTTTAGTAGCTATTTCTTTGGCTCGAAGAGTTTCTGAGCTTTCTGCGTTGCAATGTGATTCCCCTTATCTTATATTCCATTCTGATAAGGTGGTTTTGGGGACTAAACCTGGATTCCTTCCTAAGGTTGTTTCAAATAAGAATATTAATCAGGAAATTGTGGTTCCTTCCTTGTGTTCTAATCCTTCCTCTAAGAAGGAACATTTGTTACATAATTTGGATGTGGTTCACTCTTTAAAATTTTATTTACAAGCGACCAAGGATTTCCGTCAAACATCTTCCCTGTTTGTTGTTTATTCTGGGAAGCGTAGGGGTCAAAAAGCTACGGCTACCTCTCTCTCTTTTTGGCTGAGAAGCATCATCCGCTTGGCATATGAGACTGCTGGACAGCAGCCCCCTGAAAGGATTACGGCTCATTCCACTAGAACTGTGGCTTCCACTTGGGCTTTTAAGAACGATGCTTCTGTTGAACAGATTTGTAAGGCTGCGACTTGGTCCTCCCTTCATACTTTTTCCAAATTTTACAAATTTGATACTTTTGCTTCTTCTGAGGCTATTTTTGGGAGAAAGGTGCTTCAAGCAGTGGTGCCTTCCGTTTAGGTTCCTGTCTTGTCCCTCCCTTTCAGCCGTGTCCTAAAGCTTTGGTATTGGTATCCCACAAGTAAAGGATGAAACCTGTGGACTCGGTATATCTTGTAAAAGAAAAGGAAATTTATGCTTACCTGATAAATGAATTTCTTTTACGATATACCGAGTCCACGGCCCACCCTGTCATTTTGGGACAGGATTTATTTTTTTTATAAACTTCAGTCACCTCTGCACCTTGTTAGTTCTTTCCCTTTCTCTTCCTATACCTTCGGTCGAATGACTGGGGGAAGTAGTTAGGGGAGGAGCTATATAGCAGCTCTGCTGTGGTGCTCTTTGACACTTCCTGTTAGCAGGAGGAATATATCCCACAAGTAAAGGATGAAACCCGTGGACTCGGTATATCGTAAAAGAAATTAATTTATCAGGTAAGCATAAATTTCCTTTCTTAGCCTGTGACCAAGCCATCTTGTGGCGAAGAGGTAAGTCAGCAGGCTTAGAAACAGGTCCCAGGTTCAATTCTAGGCTGGATCATGACAATACAAAAATAAAAAAAGCCCTAATCTAAAAAAACAACCCCCCCAAAAAAAAACTAACACTATCCCCAAAAAATGTACTCACAGTTTCTGAAGTCCAGACATCCATCTTCATCCAGGCAGCGACAAGCCTTAATTCAGGTGGAGACATCTTCATCCATCGCGGGGTCTTTTTCTATCTTCATCCCGGTGGCGTGGAGCTGTGGAGGCACAGAGCTGAGCAGGACCGGCGGTGAAGAACATCCAGCGTGGAGGATCCTCTTCATGTGATCTTCATTGTACACTGAAGATTGAATGCAAGTTACCCCTTTTATATTTGGGGTACCTTGCATTCCTATTTGCTGAAATATTCAAATCAGCCAATAGGATGAGAGCTGCTTAAATCCTATTGACTGTTCAAATCAGCCAATAGTCTATCGGTGCCATTTTTTCAATATATATACACATATAAACACATAATTAGTGTGACTCACTTTATTGCTATATTCGCTTTATTGCGATGGTCTGGAACCGAACCCGCAATATAGATATATTTTACAAAAAGAAAAATCATATATATATATATATATATATATGTATTTAAAAATATAAAGAACATTTTCTTCTATCTGAAGGGAATGGGAATATAAAATATTCATAACTACCTTTCGGATTTAGCGTTGTTTTTTTGTCGGGTTATCGTGCAAGCATTATGTATTAGGTTTACTTTCAACTTGTAATACGAGCGCTAACCTGCCTGCATTATAAGTTTACTTTCAGCAGTGTTTGCGCACAAGCGAAAAAAATATTTAGCGCACAACTTTTAATCTGGCCATTATTTAATATTAAAATATTTTGCATTGTAATGCTTAAATATTAGAACTTCCGTGTTTATGTAAAAAAACAAGTTTGGTGCCCCTTTATTTCAAATAAATAGCTGTATTTTCCTGGAAGCAAATACAGATTTGATATTATACAAAGAAACATATTATTTTCCTTTTTGTTGTCCAGAAATAAGGAATGAAGTTTATGGAGGAACAAGGAGGGGGAGGTAGCTCACCTAATTTGGACCCCACAGCCCCCCTCTGCTTCCTGAAAGCTGTCCAGAGACTGAGAGTCTAACAAAAAGCAGGTGTCTTTAGAAAGCTGGGGGATGGAAAAATGGAGAGGACACAAGCAGGCCGATGGAATTAACTAGTTGATGGCTTGCATTGCTCCTACATCTGATTGCCTGGTCCTAAATGCATAAAACATTGCCCCATAATTATGTAATTATGCTTACTTCTATTATGTGACTTAAAGGGACACTAAACACTAAAAATATGGTAGAAAAAATGATAGAATAATATGGAGACGTGCATTTATATTATATTAGTTGTTTAAATATTGAAGAAATAAATGTAAAAGTTTTAGATTCTGTAAAGTAATGTATATTGTACTGCATTCTTTTAACATGAAATATTGGCATTATATATGCCTATTTAAATACCCATTGATGTCTTATTTGGCAGCGCTTTACAAATCAATAATAATAATAATAATGTGTTGTCACTCGGGTATCCTAGATTAACCTTAAAGGGACAGTCAAGTCCAAAAAAAACTTTCATTTTTCAAATAGGGCATGTAATTTTAAACAACTTTCCAATTTACTTTTATCAACAATTTTGCTTTGTTCTCTTGGTATTCTAGTTGAAAGCAAACCTAGGAAGACACATATGATAATTTCTAAGCCCTTGAAGGCCGCCTCTATTTTATTTACTTTTCACAGCAGGGGAGAGCAAGCTCATGTAGGCCATATAGATAGTATTGTGATCATGCCCGTGGCTAGTGGCAGACACTGCACTAATTGGCTAAAATGCAAGTCAATAGATAACTAAAAGTCATGTGATTAGTGGCGGTCAGGAGATGCTTAGATACAAGTTAGTCACAGAAGTAAAAAGTGTATTAATATAACAGTGTTGGTTATGCAAAACTGGGGAATGGGTAATAAAGGGATTATCTATCTTTTTTAAACAACAAAAATTCTGGTGTTGACTGTCCCTTTAAGGACACAAGAAATTTAGAAAAAAAACTTGCCCAAAGTACCAGAGAATTTCTACCATTTTTTGCTATCACGCTTAAACAGAAATAAAGCCTTCACAACTACTGCAGTCATAAAACAAATGGTTGTAAAAGCTTCTCTGGGGTCCCCTTTGTTCAGAAACAGCAGACATGCATGACTTTGCCATTGTTTTTGTCAATAAGAAGGCCACTAATTGCAGCTGCACACCACACTTCTGAAATTCCCAGCAGTGAAGGTCTTAATCAGGTAGCTTGAAAGGTTAATTTTAGCTGCAGTGTAAAGATTACCATCCCACCTGACACCTCCCAATCCCTGATTCCTCCCAAACAGTTCTCTTCCCTCCCTTTCATTCTATTGACTGATTGGTGGATTTTTTTAAAGGGTCTCTAGGTCTTACTCTTTGTTTTTTTTATTTTTGGTAATTTTGTTGTTGTTGTAGTAATGCTAGTGTTTTTTATTTTTTGTAGTGGCAGTTTTTTTTTGTAACTTAGAAGATGTTAGGATAGGGGTCGTGGGGGGTGAGCTGTTAGGGGGTTAAATAGTGTAGGGGTAATTTGTACTGGGGTATTAGTTGGTTAGGGGGTTACGTAGTATAGGGGCAGTTTGTGGTGGTGTATTGGCAGTTAGGGGTTAAGTAGTGTAGGGATAGTTTGGGTGGGGTATTAGCAGTTAGGGGGTTAAGTATTGTAAAGATAGTTTGCGGTGGGGGGTTATGTCAATTTAGGGGTTAATAGGTATTTTATTTTGTTTGGTGATATATTTAAACGGAATTGTCAATTTAGGTCGCAATCCTGCTTGGAATAATTCCTAAGCATCGCCACCCATTGTCATGTATAGTAAAACTCCTCTCGGCAATGCTGCCTTTAAACACTGATGTCAGCCTCTTGTAATATTTTGCCTGCTTGCTCAGCATTGCAGCGGATCCCTTTTGAAATATGTTGCCACCTCGTGGCACTTTCGATTATCAGGGCCTAGTTGCCGCCATCTTAGACACTGTCAACTGTCTGCCAGTACCCAGTTTTTAGTATTTTTAAATTATTATTTATTTTTACTTTTTTGTTTCTGTAGTGCAGCGACCTCCCCTCCCCCAACCGATTGATCACAGGACCCCCTTCCCCATCCTTACCCCTTTCCATAGTGTAGGGAACCCATCCCTCCTTCACCAAATTTCCATGGGTAGGGAACCCTCCCTTCCTCCCCCTCCTGCGATGCACCGCCTGCCTCTGAAAACTACACCACCGCAAGCCAATGCCGATATTGACACAGAGTGACAGTCTGCATTGCAATCTGCCTTCATTTTGTAAAGGGAGCATAATTAGCGCTACTTTTCCATATGAAGGCAAAGGCAAATTACTTCTGCCTCTGGCTGCAGTCTAAGATGTCAAACATGAGAGCTGGGACTGCAGCATGAGGTAGAAGGTTGGACATATAGGTACAACATCAACAGGGTACGCTAAGCAAAGTTCCCTGTGGTGTAGTACCTTTGTCCAATAGGCACAAGGGGTTAAAAGGTTATTCTTATCTAATCTGATGGCAATTAACAACAGTTATAAATTAAGTTATAAAGGAGCAGTCTGAGAGGGTTTAAAGTCCCAGGCAAACTGGCTATTTAACATATCAGTGTCACAAATTACTTTGTGCCTTTCAGGCGTGGGATAGGATGCAATGCCTCACTGCAGCAAGAGTGAATTATTAAAGGGATATTCAATAGCCAGTTTTCTGGTTGTAATAAAAAAGCACTAAGCAGTAGGTTGTACCTAATACAAATCAATGCAGTATTCATTAATATTTTAAAAATATTTTTGAAACTTAATTTGTGAAGGGTGCATTACTCCTTGTCACTCCCCCACAAGGGCACTGTGGTGTCTAAAGGAAGGCAAAATAGCAGCTTTTACTTTGAAGTGTCGCTAGGAGACACCTATAACAGCTGCTGTCATTTTATTGCCCATGCTCAGTAGACTTTAGCTGCAAAAAGCATGTGACAGCAGAACTTAAGTTTTGTAATGGTAGCTCTCTTTTTATGTTTAACATATTTTGTTTTTAGTAAAGGAGCACTGATTCATATCCCTTTTAAGGTTAAAATAAAATCATCCTGCATTATATGCAAGCACACGGATCTTCACGGGCTTAAAGTATCATCTTAGAGCAGCATGGTAGAATGTGTTGCCAAAGGTTATAGATAACCAACATTGTGAAGAGATCAGAGTATCCAACCTGTACTAAAACAATTTATTCACCATACTTGCCAGAAAGTAACATAACAAAATTAATAAAAATATAAAACTTGATTATTATCCCTAAAATACAGTGGGACACACTAAAAAGACACATGCTTTAACATATAGACATGTATACATACCCACATACACATATTTAGACATATTTATATACATTGGACAAACACTTTTAAAAACTTTTTATTAATATCAATGTGAGATTTTTTTTAATTAAAAAGTATATACTGTATATATATATATATATATATATATGTGTGTGTGTGTGTGTGTAATACTTTATTTTAATGTGTTTTACATGTATTTTGTGAACATTTTTTTTTTAACCCTTACACTTTACTTCAGGTCTCAAATGAGGCTAAATATTGTAGGGCAGTTTTGGCTTTTGCTCGAGTGCAAACTATCGGCTAGATTTAAAGTTTTGTCGGTAAAGACCCGCGTAGCTAACGCCGCTTTTTTTCCCAACGCACCCTTAAGACAACACTGGTATTGAGAGTTGTCTGAAGGGCTGCGTTAGGCTCCAAAAAGGGTGCGTTGAGCCTAATGTACCGCCACTTCAACCCTCAATACCAGCGTTGCTTATGGTAGCGGTAAGCAGCTAAAACGTGCTCGTGCACGATTCCCCCATAGGAAACAATGGGGCAATTTGGGATGAAAAAAATCCTAACACCTGCAAAAAAGCAGCGTTCAGATCCCAACGCAGCCCCATTGTTTCCTATGGGGAAACACTTTCTACATGAACCCCGAGTCTAAACACCCCTAATCTTACACTTATTAACCCCTAATCTGCCGCCCCCGCTATCGCTGACACCTGCATTATATTATTAACCCCTAATCTGCCGCTCCATACACCGCCGCAACCTACATTATCCCTATGTACCCCTAATCTGCTGCCCCTAACATTGCCGACCCCTATATTATATTTATTAACCCCTAATCTGCCCCCCCAACGTCGCCGCTACCTTATCTACACTTATTAACCCCTAATCTGCCGACATCCGGAGCGGCAGAAGTCTTCATCCTATCCGGGAAGAAGAGGACATCCGGACTGGTACATCTTCATCCAAGCATCTTCTATCTTCATCCATCCGGAGCGGAGCTATCTTCTTCCAGCCGACGCAGATCCATCCTTCTTCCACTACGCCTAGATCGTTAGATTAAAATTATATTTAATTTAGGGGGGGTGTTAGGGTTAGGGTTAGACTTAGCTTTAGGGGTTAATACATTTATTAGAGTAGCGGCGAGGTCCGGTCGGCAGATTAGGGGTTAATAAGTGTAGGTAAGGTAGCGGCAACGTTGGGGGGGCAGATTAGGGGTTAATAAATATTATGTAGGTGTCGGTGATGTTAAGGGCAGCAGATTAGGGGTTCATAAGGATAATTTAGGTGGCGGCGGAGTGCGGTCGGCAGATTAAGGGTTTAAAATATTTATTATAGTGGCGGCGATGTGGGGGGGCCTCGGTTTAGGGGTACATAGGTAGTTTATGGGTGTTAGTGTACTTTATAGCACAGTAGTTAAGAGCTCTATAAACCAACGTTAGCCCATAAAGCTCTTAACTACTGACTTTTTTCTGCGGCTGGAGTCTTGTCGGGGGAGGCGCTACCGCTCACTTCAGCCAAGACTCTAAATACCAGCGTTAGGCAGATCCCATTGAAAAGATAGGATACGCAATTGGCGTAAGGGGATCTGCGGTATGGAAAAGTCGCGGCTTGAAAGTGAGCGTTAGACCCTTTGAAAATGTATTGTACTCACAGCGCTTAAAGGACCTATAGCTCCTATCTAAGGTGGGCCCCCACTACCCACAGGGGAAATACTATGGTTAGAGAGGTTCAGAGAGGAGCGCCAGTTAAGTCAAGGTCTGGTGTGTGTGTGTGAAAAATATATTCACACTAGAACGAATAAAACCCTTTTAGTGAGGGCTAAGTTCCTATGATTGGATAAGAAGCTTATGTGGTAGTAAGACAAATGGGGAAAGGATGTAAAATATATGATACAATTTATTACAAACACAATTTAAATCTCATAAACATGGATCCATGGTACATAAAAATATAATAAAACAATTTAAAATATTAGATAAAATTCAAAGGGGATCGATCCCTCCAAGGGCAGAATATCCCCAAGATGGTATATAGAGATTGGTAGAAGTTATTAGACTATACTACCCTCTACTCCATATGGTAATATGAAAACTAGTTAAACAGATTAAATAAATTAGACAGATTGGTGGAATGGTATCCACCAATATGGGGAATACAATCTTAAGCAGATAAGGATACAGCTCAACAAAATATCATGTGTGAACAAAAATCATATGTGAAAAGGGATACGCAGTGAAAAAACAAAGTTGATCAAAAAATGTGATAAAAAAAATGAACTAGTGTGTACACAATCTAGTGTAAAAAATGTGGTCTCAAAAAATTAAATAATGCAAATCACATAGCAAATCACATAGCATAAAGATGTGTAGTGAAAAATATATAAATTCATCAAAAAAGAAACAAAAATGGTGAATCAATAAACAATGTAAGGAAAAGTGGGCGATTGTTAAAACGTGAACGATATATAAATACAGAAAATAGAGGTAATCAAATCAATGTCCATACAAAACAGATAGTGATGACGTTATGGCGATCATGAAAAAAGTATCCAAAAGTTATATTGTGAATAAATAAGTCCAATAAAACGTCTCTTATCATCCAATGGGTCCTAATATTCCAATCGAAAAACAGTTCAAATGTCTCAGTCTCAAGGCAAAAAAATATAGAGACAAAAACCAAAAATTGACAATATAAAAATGCTGGGAAGTCCTCAAAACCTAAGGGTAGAGAAGCATAACATAGTATAATACTGTAAAAAGTGTAGGTAAATTAAGAAATATAGCTCACCATATAATTGTCAACGCGTTTCGGCCCACAGCTTGGGCCTTTCTCAAGACTAGTATATGGTATAGTATAGGTGAGCAGGGTCTTTTATGTCTGTATGTGGCCAATCAAATTTTATTTCAAATGGCGCCAAAAATTACCGCAATTGACACCGGAAGTACTACACCGGAAGTGTCAGATTTCTGACTGATATGGTATCCTTGGTCATAAAAACAAAAATGTATACTGCATTAATGCGTATTTATATTTATTATGGCCAAAGTTATCAACAAGATATCTGTTCATAATATTGTCTAAACCCCTCTTGCAGCTGTTATCCACCAAGTGAGTCTATCTAGGACTTACCGGATATTCCGCTAAACCGGATGTTTATTCTTATCCTCTGTTTCCGGTTTGTGAGTATTCCTCCAAACCAGAAGTCAAATAGAATAAAACCGGAAGTTTTGGTTCCTCTACTTCCGGTTTTCGGAGTCTTGCACCAAACCGGAAGTTAGGATGCCTTGTAAGACATCTCTTATTGCCATTTAGGTTGCCCAACGGACGATATCTGAGCCCCAAAATTAATTAATCCCTGAGTGAAGATATAGTGAAACAAAAGACTTCCGGTTTCACGCATCCTAACTTCCGGTTTGGTGCAAGACTCCGAAAACCGGAAGTAGAGGAACCAAAACTTCCGGTTTTATTCTATTTGACTTCCGGTTTGGAGGAATACTCACAAACCGGAAACAGAGGATAAGAATAAACATCCGGTTTAGCGGAATATCCGGTAAGTCCTAGATAGACTCACTTGGTGGATAACAGCTGCAAGAGGGGTTTAGACAATATTATGAACAGATATCTTGTTGATAACTTTGGCCATAATAAATATAAATACGCATTAATGCAGTATACATTTTTGTTTTTATGACCAAGGATACCATATCAGTCAGAAATCTGACACGTCCGGTGTAGTACTTCCGGTGTCAATTGCGGTAATTTTTGGCGCCATTTGAAATAAAATTTGATTGGCCACATACAGACATAAAAGACCCTGCTCACCTATACTATACCATATACTAGTCTTGAGAAAGGCCCAAGCTGTGGGCCGAAACGCGTTGACAATTATATGGTGAGCTATATTTCTTAATTTACCTACACTTTTTACAGTATTATACTATGTTATGCTTCTCTACCCTTAGGTTTTGAGGACTTCCCAGCATTTTTATATTGTCAATTTTTGGTTTTTGTCTCTATATTTTTTTGCCTTGAGACTGAGACATTTGAACTGTTTTTCGATTGGAATATTAGGACCCATTGGAGGATAAGAGACGTTTTATTGGACTTATTTATTCACAATATAACTTTTGGATACTTTTTTCATGATCGCCATAACGTCATCACTATCTGTTTTGTATGGACATTGATTTGATTAATTCTATTTTCTGTATTTATATATCGTTCACGTTTTAACAATCGCCCACTTTTCCTTACATTGTTTATTGATTCACCATTTTTGTTTCTTTTTTGATGAATTTATATATTTTTCACTACACATCTTTATGCTATGTGATTTGCTATGTGATTTGCATTATTTAATTTTTTGAGACCACATTTTTTACACTAGATTGTGTACACACTAGTTCATTTTTTTTATCACATTTTTTGATCAACTTTGTTTTTTCACTGCGTATGCCTTTTCACATATGATTTTTGTTCACAAATGATATTTTGTTGAGCTGTATCCTTATCTGCTTAAGATTGTATTCCCCATATTGGTGGATACCATTCCACCAATCTTTCTAATTTATTTAATCTGTTTAACTAGTTTTCATATTACCATATGGAGTAGAGGGTAGTATAGTCTAATAACTTCTACCAATCTCTATATACCATCTTGGGGATATTCTGCCCTTGGAGGGATCGATCCCTTTTGAATTTTATCTAATATTTTAAATTGTTTTATTATATTTTTATGTACCATGGATCCATGTTTATGAGATTTAAATTGTGTTTGTAATAAATTGTATCATATATTTTACATCCTTTCCCCATTTGTCTTACTACCACATAAGCTTCTTATCCAATCATAGGAACTTAGCCCTCACTAAAAGGGTTTTATTCGTTCTAGTGTGAATATATTTTTCACACACACACACACCAGACCTTGACTTAACTGGCGCTCCTCTCTAAACCTCTCTAACCATAGCGTTAGACCCTTTCCTGCCTGACTCTAAATACCAGCGGCCGGCCAAAAGCAGCGTTAGGACCCCTTAACGCTGCTTTTGACGGCTAACGCAGAACTCTAAATCTAGCCGTATTACTTTCAACTTTTAATACCAAGTCTACTTCACGTGGTTACGATATCCATTGAAAGTATAGATTGTCAGCTGCACTAATTCTTTTTGGGTTTTCTTGTAATATCAAGTCACTTGCTAATGGTAGCACAGTCCAGCAATATTGCATCCTGCGCTATTATTAAAGCGTCAATTGTAATTTGGCCCTATGACGTGTAAGAAACCTGCATCAAAAAAGTTTGAAAATGCATTTTTTTTATTAAAGGGACAGTTTACACCAATTTTCATGTAACTCCATGTAATTGGCATTACTATAAAGAATAATATGCACAGATACTGATATAAAAATCTAGTATAAAACCGTTTAAAAACTTACTTAGAAGCTTCCAGTTTAGCTTTGTGGGAAATAGCAGACACTCCCTCTCCCCCTTCCTTTGCATATGAAAAGACCCTTTAGACAAACAGAAGCAAGCTGGAGTAGGTATACATCGGTATTCTCCTAAAACTTTGGGGCTTGGTAAGGAGTCTGAAAATCAGAGCAATGTTATTTAAAAATAAGCAAAACTATACATTTACATTTTTTTATGGGCTATATAAATAGATCATCTACAAAACATTTATGCAAAGAGAAAACGAGTGTATAATGTCCGTTTAAAGTTTTGTCGTCGCCCCCCTATATTCTATACTCTATAGTATAAAGGAGTTATCCTCATATAAGTAATGGCCTTTCAGTATAGTTATGTAACTTTGATCTGCTCATAAGGACTCCCATAAGCCTCTGTGCAAATAAATGGACAAATGTTTCCAACACTTATATAGGGGGCTTATGGACTTTAAAACAAGGGGTATTGGGGTCTCTAGGCCTTTTTGATGGCCTTTATATGGGTATACATTATATAAATTAGGTGAATTAAAAATAGTGTTTATGATTGTTTTTTAAAAGGTGCTTAAACTTTAACCCCCAAGACACACAAAGAGCAGGTGATAAGTTTTCAAACGGTGGGTCTTGGGGGTTACTAGGGCTTAAGGGAGCTGAGATTGAAGGGTTTGAATACTAACCCCTCCATCCAGCTCCCTTAAAGGGACATTATACACTAGATTTTTCTTTGCATAAATGTTTTGTAGCTGATCCATTTATTTAGCCCATCTGGATGTGTTTTTGTAAAAATGTAAAGTTTTGCATATTTGTAAATAACATTGTGCTGATTTTCAGAATCCTAACCCAACCCCAACATTTTAGATGTATACTGATTTATACAGACTTCAGATTGCTTCTGTTTGTATAATGGGTCTTTTCATATGCAAGGGAGGGGGAGGTTCTGCTATCAGCCTATTTAGTGGGTGCCCCAGGCTTATCTAATTAACAGTGTTAAATTTGGAGCTTCTAATTAGGTTTTTAAAAGGTTTTACACTGGATTTTTATATCAGTATCTATGCATATTATTCTTTATATTAGTGTCGTATTACATGCAGTTAAATGAAAATTGTAAACTGCACCTTTAAGCCCACCATTTTTTTCCTGGTCATGATCTGTGCTAAATAAATTGTGCAGATTTATATAGGAGCTATAGGATTTATATAGGAACATGCACATGCTTCTGGCAGCATTCAATGTGCAGTTTTTTGTTTTTTTTTATTTAAAGTTTTTTATTGAGGTTTTCAAGACAGACAATGGCAAATAAGGCTTTAGAAACATTAGTGTATAAGAGACATGTTACTTCAAAACATTATGTAGGGCTACATGTCCATCTGAGCTTAAACTGAGAACAATCATAGGATAGTTACACAGACATAGGTACAACCATCATCACATCACATAAAGATAAATGACAAAAACATGGTATGTAGGTTAATATAACCATGGAAGTAAAAAGAGACAGTCTATAATACAGTTAAGCCTGTGCTAATTGAACCTCATTTTCTATAATATATGTTCATGTTGGGGTAACTACTGTCTAGGCCTCTTATGGACCCGTTAGTTTAGAGCAATTATATATATTGGTAGTTACCTAGGCACCAACTAATGGTCTGAGAAATATATATAAACATTAGCTGGAAACATCAGAGTCATTATATGGTGATCTGAAATATCAACTGGGGTATGGGGTGGTGGGATACAGTGGGCAAGAGCCACTTTAGAGGGGTTATTATATTATGGGCCTAGGAGAACTGCTAGAAGCTGGCACTTTCACACAGTGAATCAACTGACTAGAAGGTTTATATCAGAGCTGTTATATTGTACAATAAATCTAAAGGTGGGTCTTATTATCTATAAGGAGAGTGTAGTTCCAATGGGGTAAAAATGTGAGTCTTTCTATAAGTGAGGTTTTTAAGTATGTTGGCATAGGGTAAATCAGAACATGTTAAACATTTGGGAAGAGAATCACTTTACGTGGCTATATATGAGATTTTCAGGATCCCCAGGATGTACCCCTCCTGTATTATGTACTGAGTATTTAATATACTTCCCTCCTCATCCGTTAGATAGAATGCTGCCCCGGCCGCTGACAGCACCCCATCCAAAATAGCGTGCATTAGAGTAAGGATGAGGGACTAGGAGGGACCTACAATCAATATACATTATATGGATACCAGAAAAGAGCTCAGAGGGGAAAGATTATGTAATTATATGCTAGTCCTGTGATGACCCTGGGGATCAAAAATGGATTTTGCTCAGTCAGCAAAGAGTGCCCTGTAGTTGCTTTAATTAAGTATGAACCATTAAAATAGGACATGTTAAACATTGAAAATCTTTGCAAGACAAAGGCATTATAGGAACCTTGATAGGAATTAAATAAAACACTTCCCCTGTTAACTAACTTTTGAACTGGAAAGGTCTAAAAACATATCTAAAACACAAACATGTTATAAACACTAATCAGCAAGGATTAGGGGAGAAAAAGAATAAGTCCTGAAATATGCAGGTGACCAAGTAACGAATAGGGAACAGTAATAAAACTGAAAGTTACTTGTCCTGTAAAAAGAGACATTTTAGCCAATTCCGGACTTAAGCAGGACCCAGTAAAAGGAAATTGAGCTCTTGCAGTCTCTGTATAGCTTTAAAGTCTGGTGCTGGGGTAGTGGAGAATTAATCATGGTCGCAATGCAGGAGGATCTCAACCTCCGTGTAACTTCTGTGTGAGTTAGAAGCCAATGTGGAGGATTCACTTGTTCTTTTACCGTACCTGCTAGTTGGAGATCAGGGAGAGTCCTTAGGCTGCTACGAGAGGTGTTCTCAATCTGACAGGTTGAAGCTTGCCCGGCCCTTTGTCTTTTGCTGCTAATGTAAGACGGTTTAGGCATCGGGTGAGACGATTCATTATCCAGTGTGTCCTCCTCTCTAGTTACAGAATAGTCCGTAGTTGTTGATAGGGGAGCTCCATGGCTCCTGCGCCATAGTTCACGCTGTGAAGGCTGAAGACATTGCTGGGCGTGGTATAATACCGCAAGTAGGCTCCGTTTGAGATCTAAGTAACGAGCGTCCATATTTTGGATGATAAGAGTAGGTTGAAGGGTCCAGCTTCTGTTGCTATTACTGTCCGTCGCTATTGTCTGTTCTCCAGGCAAAATAAGAAATAAAAAGAAGTGGGGGGGAAGGGGGGTTTTCTGCGGCCCTGCGTTGTTACAAAAAGGGAACCGAGTGCATAACACGCTTCTGTAGGTTTTGGCTCAAGTGATCACTGCTTGTATGCCCGGTTCTGTCAGAGGGCTGTCCGTCTTATTTCCCCTCTCTGAGGGACGCGAAAATATCAACAATAGTCACTTACTGCCTCTTCCAGAGCAGGGCCGCGTCATATAGGAGCGTTGCATCACAGTTCCCCTTTCTCATAGCTGTTTAAATTCACAATCTCTCACATCTCAAATGTTTCTAGCTGAAATGGAAGCATTTTGGTGTAAAATATTTGAGTTATTATTCATGCAATGGAGATATAATGTGAGAATAAGCGGGAGCTTCTGAATGCTGTGTCTGCTCTTCTCGATGGCTAGCTCCGCCCCTCAATGTGGAGTTTTTATTACATATATGGAAATGTAGATGTAGTTAAATGATCACGATCACAGAGAAAATTTTAGATTCACATGAGGAATTTTTTGATATGTAGATAGATTAGGAGTTAGTATATAAGGGGTTACATTTTTTAGTTATTTTCAGGCTAGATAACAAATACCCTATTTAACCAACCATAAATCATAAATAAAAACACCCAGGATAGGGAGAAAAACCCTGCATCCCCCAAAGGGGGGAGGGGTTGTTTTATTGATAAATAAATAAATAAGTAACTTTTTAACCAATAAACTGCTACCAGCTGGCAAGATGTTCCTGTCCTAGCAAACAAAAATATAAGGGGTGCGGCCGCCCTGGAAATGAGGACGTCCTCATTCCGCCTACCTTTTCGCTCAAGGAAGATCGACCAGCGAGCCGACCTATCCCTAGCCCCCCGGTGACTAGGGTCCTATGCACTGTACCTCCCTTCTATAAATGGTTATGCAAATTGTGGAATTTTTGCCACACCCCTTTCCGCTTCACTGGGAAAGCATGACGCCATGCAACACGCCCACCATTTATTGGGTTGAGAGGTCTCTGATACTAAATAGTCAACGGTCCCACAGCCAAAAGACTGTTAGTCCTGAAGGAAGACCCCATACTACCAACTAAGGTCCTTGGGCTTACAAAGGTCTGAATGAATATGCAGCCCCCAGCCAAGGAAAGACTAAGCCAGCTGTAATCACGAACCGATACTCCACCTTCCACTTCTGGATTCCCTGTAATAATAAAGAAAACACAACAAAACGGGGAGGGCTGGGAGGAAAGACAAAAATAGGTTAATGACTTATTTCCTGTCTGCAGTTCTTTATATCACCTCTGTATCTCCACCTCCTCACACTCCTGCTGCCTATCAAGCACCACCTCTTTAACCCACTCCTATCCTTTCTCCCAAATAAATTACCCCTTAACTTGTTAGGCCTCTAAATAGGTCCTTCACTTTCCTAAGGGGTTACATTTTTTAGTTATTTCCAGGCTAGATAACAATTAACCTATTTAACCAACCATAAACAATAAATAAAGACACAAAACTTAGTATTGGAAGAAAAACCCTGCATCCCCCAATGGGGAAGGGGTTGTTATATTAATAAACAACTTTTTAATCAATAAACTGTTACCAGCTGGCAAGATGTTTCTGTCCTAGCAACCCAAGATATAAGGGGTGCGGCCACCCTTGGAATGAGGACGCCCTTATTCCGCTTACCTATCCACTCAAGGAAGATCGACCAGCGGCCGACCTATCCGTAGCCGTTCAGCGACTAGGGTCCTATACAACCAGCGTACCTCCCTTCTATAAATGGTTATGCAAATTGTGGAATATTTGCTGCACCCCTTTCTGCCACCAAAAGAGGACAAGGTACTCTTTCCGCCACTAAACATAACATGAAGTCAGAACCTCTCAACAGGTGTACTTGGTCTCTCCTAAGAGACCACCTTCCCTCCTGAAGCCAGCACTATCCTACTCACGTCCCTATTAAGTTTCCTTTTTACTCGGAAACTGGCTTTCTGGTGGCCATATGTCTCCAGATGTTCCTTAATATAATGTTTGACCAAATGATGGTCACTCCCTGAAACTGTGTCATGAGCCATCTGACGTCATACACCATGACACTAGCTAAATCTCCCATTGGCATTGTCCCCACATCATTCCCTCCTAGATGAAGGAGAATGACATAGCCCCATCTTCTCCTGGCTTCAGCAATCTGCTCTGGTAAATCTGACCAAAGCATACCCCTCCAGCCTATCCACCTAATGTTGACCTTCTCTGATGGCAGTCCCAGCTGCTGGCCTCCTGGCTGTGCTGCAGCCCGAATGGCCGTCCAATGAATGTATGAATGGCCCAAAATCCAGACTCTCCTGCTCCCTGACCTGTAAAGAAAAGCAACAAACCATAAGGTCCTGGCTTCGCACCCAACACACACCACTACAAAAAGAAACTTAGTTCACACTTAAAGAAAAACTTGCAGTTAAACTCCTAGATCCTAACACTGATTTAAGGGCCTAATGTATTTTTTATATTGCCCTGAGGACCAACCCCCACTTACACCTTTATCTGTCCCTCCGAACACCCAGACATGGCCACATCTGTTGCTGACCCGATGCGGAAAGAGTGGGGAGCCACCACCGCTGGGTCCCAACCTAGACTGTGCACTACTCTTCTCTGTATAGTGCGAAATTGAAATTGTGATAAATATGACACATCCTTATGCACCAAAAAGCCCTCCTACATCTGGCCTAATTTCTACAAATTTCTTGCATAACACAACTGGACAGTTAGATGGCTCCACCTGTGAAAGCAAATTGAGCCATCTACCCTTGCCTGCCTGGCCTGTCTTAGATCTAGTTACGTATACCAACACTACCTGACTTTCCAATCTCACATGATTCCTTAATAGTCCTGCACCTGTGGTTGTCCTAGATTTCGCTACTAGTTCACTGATTCTTAGGGCTGCAAAATATGCCAGTGAAAATGTTAGGGAGAACAACATTTCATAACCAGAGTCACAGATCCTATCCAATTCTCCCACTAACTGTACTAGCCTATCCTTGGTTATTGGCTCTCTCAGATCTTTCTGTCTTGCACCTAACCTCTGAACTCCCTTCAAGGCCACCCTAGCTAAGCAGCTCCTAGTCACTTCCTCTACCCCATACAACTTACACAAAAAAGCTACTGCTGCAGTCCTGCCCCCAATTGCTCCAGGGGATAGACCAGTGACCTCAAGGGAACCTAACCAGCTAATGAACAACTGAACTGAAGGGGTCCTCCATGTGGTATTGAAAACAGTCAAGAATGTACCCCAACTCACTCCAAGCAACACTGTATGCCTGCCAAGTCCTAGGTGCCAGTGAACCTCTAAGCAGCCTTAATGCAGCTCCCCAGAACTCACCACCTGCCAGAGATATTTTGAACACACGTTACCCTTGTTTTCCGTGCCTGCCGCCAACTCCCCAAACCTAGCCCACTGAAATCTTGAGAGAGCATCGGCTACCTTGTTGTGAACCCCTGGGACATGTCTAGCACTGAACGCGATGTTATGATGCAAGCATCTAAGCACTAGCTGCCTAAGTACGTTCACAACTGGTGGAGATTTTGCGGAAAGCCTGTTGATGGCATGAACCACACTTTGTTTATCACACCTGAAAACCACTGTCCTGTTCTGTAACTGATCCCACCACAACTCAACAGCTACTAAGATAGGAAATAGCTCCAGGAGTGTTAGATTTCTAACCAGACCTATGCTGTGCCATTCGGGAGCCAAGTTGTTGCACGCCACAAACTGTTAAAGTATGACTCGAAGCCCAAGCTACCTGCGGCATCCGTGAATAGGTGCAATTCTTGATTGGAAACTGGGTAATCACTCCATATTCGGACTCCATTGAAATCTCTCAAGAAAATAATCCATACCCTTTAATGGATTGTGACAGTCTAATGGGTGCCTTAGGATTGCATAAGGCCAGACTCGCGAACCACTGCACAATGTAGAAAAGAACTAAATCTTTAAAAGTATGCGAAAGATATTGCACAACCCATAGGTAGACATCGGTCCACGTAGTACTGGCACTGAAACCTCAATGTCGACCTTAACCATCTCTGCTTCCGGACCTAAACTCTGCACTATAGCGAGGGCTGACTCAAACAACTGATATGCCACTGAAGTGTCAGACTCATCCAGGGAATTGTTTACTGAATTTTCTTTTGGGTGTGACAGGTGCTGGATGAGCCTGAACTTCTCGGGTTCTTTCTTGAGGACAACGCCTAGTGGGAAAACTGCCAGATTCTCACCAATCTGACCTCCTTGTCAATTTTTTCTTGAAGGGCTTGGGGGAATTGATATGCAGACTTTAAATTGTGTATTGGGAATGGGGGCAATACACAATTTAAAGTCAGCAAGCCCTTCAAGAAAAAATTGCGCACTGGGATGTGAAAACCATAAGATAGGCCTGCACAAAGAAATTCCGCTCCTTCCCTATCAGGGTAATCCCTAAGGGCTCTAAACATTGCTGCAAGGTATATTGGTGTGCATGCCCTTTCCTGCAGGACCCTGTCTAAATGGCTGTTTTCCTATGTAACTGTCCCTCCTTCTATTGCAATCATTCCCTGGGTTGGCCCCACTACAGTAGATGCACACGTGTCAAAAAAGGCACTGCACTCCCCTATTGCATTTCTTTTCTTGAAAACGCCAGCACTCTCTCTGCCCCCTTTCTTCCGAAAGGGGCGAATCTGCTGACCTATACTAGGGGTTTTTATTGGCGCTTGAACTGTTCTCTCCATGAGATCCAGGTTGGACCATAGGTCCATTTCCTTCATACCAAAGTTCAGCACCGGGTTCGCTTCTAACCTCCTTCTAAAGTGAGTGTCATATTGACTGCTGTTCCTTTGCCTCTTTGATGAACGTCATCAATGACCTCCATGTATTTGAGGATATTCAATGCCTGAGTAGGATGTGCCTCAAGGTAGCAAGAAGCAAGAACCCTAAAGCAGCGCATTCACTCCTGATATGTTTCTGGCCTTTATGCCTTCTTATCCCTAATACCATCTCCTTCACTTAGTAAGCTGCTTTAGACAATTCAAAAATCTTAACATACCGACCTTCTCTAATCTTTTTTGCTATCCTTGGCTTCAGGTGTAAGTGTAAGGAATGAACTAGGCAGGGATATGTGTCCGCCATGCTAGCCACCCCTGATCTACTCCCTCTGCTAGATCCCCCTTGTATAGCTGTTACCCCAGATGACCCTGCAACTTCACTGCCTGCTAAAACCCCTTGGCCTGCTGTGTTCTTTGGTTTCTTATCCACTAACCTATAAACCATCCTGAATAATTTACGGTGCCCCTCAATTTTTAGCCCTGTAGAACTATCAGAGTCACCTGATGAATAAGAATCCTCGTCTCTAATGTGTGGTGTAAGTATTGACTCACCACCTCCTGTCGCTGCCACGGCAGTGCCTGTGACGTTGTTAATGGCCCTGCTGGCCCTTTTACTAATCCCCCTTGCTTCCTTGCTGCCTTCTTGGCAGTGGTTTTTGTCCCTGCTATACCCTTCTTGCCCTTAGATCTTCCCTTTACCTGCCGAGTAAGAGGCCCTCCAGGCCCTCCACTTTCCCCTGATGCTCCGCTTACCTCCATGGTGGATGGAGATAAGAACCCCTGTCCTTGTTGCCACAATGCAACTTCAGACCCGCTAGACCCGCCAGCTGCAGAATCAAATGCATTCTGCGCAGCCAAGATGGCGACCGGAAGGGTGGTGGGCGGAGCCAAGCTAAGCGTGTGCATCACACCAACAGAGGAAGCCTGAGTGGTAGGCCTAAGACCCTTCTTATCTAAGAATTGCGCGCAGGGCCTCCCCTCCATCCCCTGCTGTCCTGATATGAAGGTAGGCGATAGCGACTCCCTGGGGCTCCGTTAAGAAAAACGAAACTCAGGGGACAAAAGCAGCTGCTCAGCTGCTATGTTAGGGTTAATAGCCAAATCAGCCGCATAAGAGGCCACTAAGGAGCAGGAAGGAGGATGAAATTGAGAGGAAAGGGACAGACTGGAAACCCGAGGGATAGAAAAACGAGCAGGGGAAACTAAGGAAGAAAGACCAGCAAGGGGAAGGAGGGAAGAAGCAGAAGAAAAAGAAACAGAGGGAAAAACTGCAGGAGAGGAAAAAACAGGGGCAGAAGAAGGAGGGGGAGAGAAATCGAGTAGACAGGGAGAAAAGCCCCAGCTAAAGATGGAGCAGCAGCAGTTGATATAACTGCAGGGACAGTCATAGGGACAGACAAAGAAGTAGCAGTAGAAGAGAGGGGGATATTACCAGCAATCAGGATATCACCAGCTGTCGTAACCATGGTCTTCTTTTTTCTTGCAGGTACTTCTTCCTGGGAGCCTTTGCAGAGCGTCTAGATCTCTCCATGCTGTAGCCTGCAAGACAAAAACAGGTTAGTGACTTATTTCCTGTCTGCAGTTCTTTATATCTTCTCTGTATCTCTGCATCCTTACACTCCTGCTGCCTAGCAGGCACCACCTCTTTAACCCACTCCTATCTATTCTTTCTCCCAAATAAATTACCCCTTAACTTGTTACGTCCCTAAATAGGTCCTTCACTTTCCTAATAATTATTCATGGTGATTAATATTTTCATGATTTGATGTGTAGGGTTTTCCACAAATATATATGTGGTATATAATGTTTCACATTGGTCAATTAGGCTACTGTTATTTTGTATTTAGTATATATAAGTGATATCACCAGAGATTTGTATTTATATGTCGCTTCTTTGGAGCTTATAACACATTTTATATTATTAAGGGATTGGGTTATTTTTGGGATTAATTATATCGAAATTGTCATTGCTTTCTTTCTCTGATACTAGGCTAGATTACAAGTGGAGTGCCCGCGCAACTGCACACATATTAAAGTGTTTGAAGTCTCTGTTATAAAGAAGTGCAGATTCTGGTATACATTTGAGGACTATCAGCGGTAGCCTACACGGGTGCTTTTGTTCAGTTGGACCAGCTTATTGGGACTTTTACTATTGGTGCATTAATTTGCTGCTTTTCTTTGTCAGGGTATTGCTGAGTGACATTATATAATATATATATATATATATATATATATATATATATATATATATATATATATGCATTATATAGATAATTAATTTATATTAAAATATTAACCCTGGATAGGCTGTAATCTCCCACAGATCAAGTGAAAATGAACGTAAAGTCTTACAGTTTTGTAGAGGAAAGAGGTTCATGGAAGGTTCTCAACTGTTCATCTATTGTCCGTTTCTTGGTGAGACCTGGATTCAGGCGGTGTGTCACCTCTGGCTCTTTCTTCTGTTATGTGTGATCAGTCCACGGGTCATCATTACTTCTGGGATATAACTCCTCCCCAACAGGAAATGCAAGAGGATTCACCCAGCAGAGCTGATATAGCTCCTCCCCTCTACGTCAGTCCCAGTCATTCTCTTGCACCCAACGACTAGATAGGATGTGTGAGAGGACTATGGTGATTATACTTAGTTTTTATGACTTCAATCAAAAGTTTGTTATTTTACAATAGCACCGGAGCGTGTTATTACTTCTCTGGCAGAGTTTGAAGAAGAATCTACCAGAGTTTTTTTACTATGATTTTAACCGGAGTAGTTAAGATCATATTGCTGTTCTCGGCCATCTGAGGGAGGTAAAGGCTTCAGATCAGGGGACAGCGGGCAGATGAATCTGCATTGAGGTATGTAGCAGTTTTTATTTTCTGAATGGAATTGATGAGAAAATCCTGCTATACCGTTATAATGACATGTATGTATACACTTCAGTATTCTGGGAATGGTATTTCACCGGAACTACTCTGTTAAAGGTCACTAATCCTTTTAATAAATATTATCATGTTAAACGTTTTTGCTGGAATGTAGAATCGTTTACATTGCTGAGGTACTGAGTGAATAAATGTTTGGGCATATTTTCCACTTGGCAGTTGTCTGCTTTAAATTGTGACAGTTTCGTTTCTCCTCACTGCTGTGTGTGAGAGGGAGGGGCCGTTTTTGGCGCTCTTTTGCTACGCATCAAAAATTTCCAGTCAGCTACTATTATATTTCCTGCATGATCCGGTTCACTGACAGATCTCAGGGGTCTTCAAACTTCTTTGAAGGGAGGTACATTCTCTCAGCAGAGCTGTGAGAATTTTATATTGACTGTGAATAAAAACGTTACTCTATAATTTTTTATGTCAAATTTAGTTATTGTTATTTACTAATGGGAACAAACCTTTGCTAAAAGTTGTGTTATTTTAAAGTTGATGCTATAACTGTTTTTCAGTTCATTATCTCAACTGTCATTTAATCGTTTAAGTACCTCTTTGAGGCACAGTACGTTTTTGCTAAAAAAGATTATAACCAGGTTGCAAGTTATTGCTAGTGTGTTAAACATGTCTGACTCAGAGGAAGATATCTGTGTCATTTGTTCCAATGCCAAGGTGGAGCCCAATAGAAATTTATGTACTAACTGTATTGATGCTACTTTAAATAAAAGTCAATCTGTACAATGTGAACAAATTTCACCAAACTGCGAGGGGAGAGTTATGCCGACTAACTCGCCTCACGCGGCAGTACCTGCATCTCCCGCCCGGGAGGTGCGTGATATTATGGCGCCTAATACATCTGGGCGGCCATTACAGATAACATTACATGATATGGCTACTGTTATGACTGAAGTTTTGTCTAAATTACCAGAACTAAGAGGCAAGCGTGATCACTCTGGGGTGAGAACAGAGTGCGCTGACAATACTAGGGCCATGTCTGATACTGCGTCACAGCTTGCAGAGCATGAGGACGGAGAGCTTCATTCTGTGGGTGACGGTTCTGATCCAAACAGATTGGATTCAGATATTTCAAATTTTAAATTTAAATTGGAGAACCTCCGTGTATTACTAGGGGAGGTCTTAGCAGCTCTCAATGATTGTAACACCGTTGCAATACCAGAGAAACTGTGTAGGTTGGATAAATACTTTGCGGTACCGGCGAGTACTGACGTTTTTCCTATACCTAAGAGATTAACTGAAATTGTTACTAAGGAGTGGGATAGACCCGGTGTGCCGTTCTCACCCCCTCCAATATTTAGAAAGATGTTTCCAATAGACGCCACCACTCGGGACTTATGGCAAACGGTCCCTAAGGTGGAGGGAGCAGTTTCTACTTTAGCTAAGCGTACCACTATCCCGGTGGAGGATAGCTGTGCTTTTTCAGATCCAATGGATAAAAAATTAGAGGGTTACCTTAAGAAAATGTTTGTTCAACAAGGTTTTATATTGCAACCCCTTGCATGTATCGCGCCGATTACGGCTGCGGCAGCATTTTGGATTGAGTCTCTGGAAGAGAACCTTAGTTCATCTACGCTAGACGACATTATGGACAGGCTTAGAGTCCTTAAACTAGCTAATTCATTCATTTCGGAGGCCGTAGTACATTTAACCAAACTTACGGCTAAGAACTCTGGATTCGCCATACAGGCACGTAGAGCACTGTGGCTAAAATCCTGGTCAGCTGATGTTACTTCTAAGTCCAAATTACTTAATATACCTTTCAAGGGGCAGTCTTTATTTGGGCCCGGTTTGAAAGAAATTATCGCTGACATTACAGGAGGTAAGGGCCACGCCCTACCTCAAGACAAAGCCAAAGCTAAGGCTAGACAGTCTAATTTTCGTCCCTTTCGGAATTTCAAAACAGGAGCAGCGTCAACCTCCACTGCACCAAAACAGGAAGGAGCTGTTGCTCGTTACAGGCAAGGCTGGAAACCTAACCAGTCCTGGAATAAGGGCAAACAGGCCAGGAAACCTGCTGCTGCCCCAAAGACAGCATGAACCGAGAGCCCCCGATCCGGGACCGGATCTAGTGGGGGGCAGACTTTCTCTCTTCGCCCAGGCCTGGGCAAGAGATGTTCAGGATCCCTGGGCGCTGGAGATCATATCTCAGGGATACCTTCTAGACTTCAAATTATCTCCCCCAAAAGGGAGATTTCATCTGTCAAGGTTGTCAACAAACCAGATAAAGAAAGAAGCGTTTCTACGCTGTGTACAAGATCTGTTATTAATGGGAGTGATCCATCCAGTTCCGCGGTCGGAACAAGGACAAGGGTTCTACTCAAACCTGTTTGTGGTTCCCAAAAAAGAGGGAACTTTCAGGCCAATCTTAGATTTAAAGATTCTAAACAAATTCCTAAGAGTTCCATCGTTCAAAATGGAAACTATTCGGACAATCTTACCTATGATCCAAAGGGGTCAGTACATGACCACAGTGGATTTAAAAGATGCTTACCTTCACATACCGATTCACAAAGATCATCAACGGTATCTACGGTTTGCCTTCCTAGACAGGCACTACCAGTTTGTAGCTCTTCCATTCGGATTGGCTACGGCCCCAAGAATCTTCACAAAGGTTCTGGGTGCCCTTCTGGCGGTACTAAGACCGCGAGGGATTTCGGTAGCTCCGTACCTAGACGACATTCTAATACAAGCTTCAAGCTTTCAAACTGCCAAGTCTCATACAGAGTTAGTTCTGGCATTTCTAAGGTCGCATGGATGGAAAGTGAACGAAAAGAAGAGTTCTCTTTTTCCTCTCACAAGAGTTCCATTCTTGGGGACTCTTATAGATTCTGTAGAAATGAAGATTTACCTGACAGAAGACAGGTTAACAAAGCTTCAAGATGCATGCCGTGTCCTTCATTCCATTCAACACCCGTCAGTAGCTCAATGCATGGAGGTGATCGGCTTAATGGTAGCGGCAATGGACATAGTACCTTTTGCACGCCTACACCTCAGACCGCTGCAATTGTGCATGCTAAGTCAGTGGAATGGGGATTACTCAGATTTGTCCCCTACCCTGAATCTGAATCAAGAGACCAGAAATTCTCTTCTATGGTGGCTTTATCGGCCACACCTGTCCAGGGGGATGCCATTCAGCAGGCCAGACTGGACAATCGTAACAACAGACGCCAGCCTGCTAGGTTGGGGCGCTGTCTGGAATTCTCTGAAGACTCAGGGATTATGGAATCAGGAGGAGAGTCTCCTTCCAATAAACATTCTGGAATTGAGGGCAGTTCTCAATGCCCTTCTGGCTTGGCCCCAATTAACAACTCAGGGGTTCATCAGGTTTCAGTCGGACAATATCACGACTGTAGCTTACATCAACCATCAGGGAGGGACAAGAAGCTCCCTAGCAATGATGGAAGTATCAAAGATAATTCGCTGGGCAGAGTCTCACTCTTGCCACCTGTCAGCAATCCACATCCCGGGAGTGGAGAACTGGGAGGCGGATTTCTTGAGTCGCCAGACCTTTCATCCGGGAGAGTGGGAACTTCATCCGGAGATCTTTGCCCAAATACTTCGACGTTGGGGCAAACCAGAGATAGATCTCATGGCGTCTCGCCAGAACGCCAAACTTCCTCACTACGGGTCCAGATCCAGGGATCCGGGAGCGGTTCTGATAGATGCTTTGACAGCACCTTGGAACTTCGGGATGGCTTATGTGTTTCCACCCTTCCCACTGCTTCCTCGATTGATTGCGAAAATCAAACAGGAGAGAGCATCAGTGATTCTAATAGCACCTGCATGGCCACGCAGGACTTGGTATGCAGATCTAGTGGACATGT
The DNA here is from genome assembly GCF_027579735.1 of Bombina bombina. NCBI lineage: Eukaryota > Metazoa > Chordata > Amphibia > Anura > Bombinatoridae > Bombina > Bombina bombina. Next base: position 1,189,434,396 of record NC_069499.1, read on the forward strand.
CATCCTGTCCACCTTGGTCTCTACCTCTAAGACAGGACCTTCTGATACAGGGTCCATTCAAACATCAAAATCTAACTTCTCTGAAACTGACTGCTTGGAAATTGAACGCTTGATTTTATCAAAGCGTGGTTTTTCTGAGTCGGTTATTGATACCCTGATCCAGGCTAGGAAGCCTGTTACCAGAAAGATTTACCATAAAATATGGCGCAAATACCTATACTGGTGCGAATCCAAACGTTACTCCTGGAGTAAGGTTAGGATCCCTAGGATATTGTCTTTTCTACAAGAAGGTTTAGAAAAGGGTTTATCGGCTAGTTCATTAAAGGGACAGATTTCAGCTCTGTCCATCTTGTTACACAGGCGTCTGTCAGAAAATCCAGACGTCCAGGCCTTTTGTCAGGCTTTAGCTAGGATCAAGCCTGTGTTTAAAGCCGTTGCTCCGCCATGGAGTTTAAACTTAGTTCTTAACGTTTTACAAGGTGTTCCATTTGAACCCCTTCATTCCATTGATATAAAATTGTTATCTTGGAAAGTTCTGTTTTTAATGGCTATTTCCTCGGCTCGAAGAGTCTCTGAGTTATCAGCATTACATTGTGATTCTCCTTATCTGATTTTTCACTCAGATAAGGTAGTTCTGCGTACTAAACCTGGGTTCTTACCTAAGGTAGTTACAAACAGGAATATCAATCAAGAGATTGTCGTTCCATCCTTGTGTCCAAATCCTTCTTCAAAGAAGGAACGTCTTCTACACAATCTGGATGTAGTTCGTGCCCTCAAGTTCTACTTGCAGGCAACTAAAGATTTTCGCCAAACTTCTTCCCTGTTTGTCGTTTATTCTGGACAGAGGAGAGGTCAAAAAGCTTCTACTACCTCTCTCTCGTTTTGGCTTCGTAGCATAATACGTTTAGCCTATGAGACTGCTGGACAGCAGCCTCCTGAAAGAATTACAGCTCACTCCACTAGAGCTGTGGCTTCCACTTGGGCCTTTAAGAATGAGGCCTCTGTTGAACAGATTTGCAAGGCTGCAACTTGGTCTTCGCTTCATACTTTTTCCAAATTTTACAAATTTGACACTTTTGCTTCTTCGGAGGCTATTTTTGGGAGAAAGGTTCTTCAGGCAGTGGTTCCTTCTGTATAATGAGCCTGCCTATCCCTCCCGTCATCCGTGTACTTTTGCTTTGGTATTGGTATCCCAGAAGTAATGATGACCCGTGGACTGATCACACATAACAGAAGAAAACATAATTTATGCTTACCTGATAAATTCCTTTCTTCTGTTGTGTGATCAGTCCACGGCCCGCCCTGTTTTTAAGGCAGGTAAATATCTTTTAAATTATACTCCAGTCACCACTTCACCCTTGGTTACTCCTTTCTCGTTGATTCTTGGTCGAATGACTGGGACTGACGTAGAGGGGAGGAGCTATATCAGCTCTGCTGGGTGAATCCTCTTGCATTTCCTGTTGGGGAGGAGTTATATCCCAGAAGTAATGATGACCCGTGGACTGATCACACAACAGAAGAAAGGAATTTATCAGGTAAGCATAAATTATGTTTTTTCTTTGCACTTTGCTCCATTGCGGCCTTTGCTGCTTAGGTTGCGAGCCCTCTTTGGTATGCAATTATGTTTCATGTATTGATGGTAAGGATGGTTGCGGTATTTCAAGTTGGGTGCAGAAGTCCTCCAGATCCTCAGGGCTGCAATATATGTGTAATTTGTTGTTCTTCATTACTTTTATACTGAAAGGAATTCCCCACCTGTAGGGTATTCCCTTGTATTGCAGATGTTGGGTGAGAAATCTTGATTCTTTTTTGTTTTGTAAAGTAATGGGGCTGAGATCAGCATATAATTGGAGTTGTATTCCATTGAACTTGACAGGTTGTTTTTGTCTGGCAGCTTTAGTGACCGTTTCTTTGTCTACAAAGTTATGGAATTAAAGGATCACATCCCGTGGAGGCTCTGTGTCCTTTGGCTGTGGTCAAAGAGCCCTGTGAGTCCTGTCAAGTGGCAAGTCTGGATGTTGGGGTTCATTTAATAGATGCTTGAATAAGTCTTGGAGGAAGGAGTTAAGAGAGTCCTGAACTATCCCTTCTGGGATGTCTCTTAACGCAAGTTCTGCCTCCTCCCTCTATTATCCAAATCCTTTATTTTTTCCTGAAGAAAAGTAATTTGGGATTCTTGAGCATGTATGTTCCTAGTAAGGTGATCCATGTCTGAATTCTGTTGATCAGATTGTTTCTCCAGGAATTCAATTCTATTTCCAAGCTCATTCACTTCCTTCTTCACCTCAGCTAGCCCATCTTTAATTATGCGGCCAACCTGTTGAATAAATGAGGCAAAGTCTCCTTTTGTGGGCAAGTCCTTTAAATCTGCTTGTGTGATTGGTATGTTTTGGTCTAGGTCTTGTATATTGGTTTCTTCATCGTGAGCTTGTGAGGATGTTTCTTCTTCCTGCAAATTAGTACTCAGTGCTTTGAAGTACATATTTACTTTAGAGCCTGTACTGGGTGTATTTTTAGTGCTTTTGTCCCCTTTTTGTGCCCTTTTTGACGCCATATTCAGGATGTTTTAAGAGTACTATGTCTCAGTCAGCGTTACCAGCATAAAATAAATGTGCCTCTGATAGGGTTAATGGGAATTAATGTGTTAGTTCTAACAATCAATATATCCCAGTATCTTAAAACACTTACGTGTTCTTCAAATATACACAGGTTGTTTGTCTCCAGATGTAACTCAGAGAGTATGCCAGGACCCCAGCCACTGCGATTATAGTGACTACATAGTTGGCAAAGGGTAGTCTCTATTGTATTCCGGGAGTTCTCTTTTCCCAACAAAGATGGTGTTTTAGGCCCAAGTCCATTTCCATGTGGTGTGCTGCTAGCAGCTCTTTATTTCAGATAGGCAACGTCTTTTGGGGCCTTTAGTGTTCAATCTATTTCTATTTTCAACTCCTGCATTGATTATATCAGTGTATCTACTCCCCCCCCCCCCCCTGTAGGCCCATGCATGTCAGGTTGTTCTGTGCTGGCCTTAGCTTGCTACTGCTTTTTATTGCGGCTACTTTTTTAAGTGACTGCGTTCTGTGATTTTGAAAGACTCACTACGATCACGCTTCCTGTAGCGTCTCACCTGGGTGAAGTATTCTATTGCTCTGTATGTGCCCGGCCTTCCGGTATAGAAGAGTGTCACTGACACCCCCTGCTTTAAGATGTCTGGTGGGGAATACCTCTGTACATCCGCTCACTATCAGATTGCAATGCTAGTAATCCATGGTGAAGAATAGCAGTACTTTGAAAGCTCCGATCAGGCTCAGATATTTGTGTATCCCTGCTTCCTTCTGATATGAGCTCTCCGTAATGGCGTTGGATGCGTGTGAGCTTACTGTGTTATGCCTCTTCCCCTCTGCTCCTTATGTTATTGTCATGCTGCGTTCATTTTATTTGTTGCCGATCATGCCCCTGCTTAAAGTTTTGTACCCTAGTGCATACAAATCTTACGGCTAGATTATGAGTTTTGGGTTATGAGGGGTGAGGTATTAACTTGCTGATTATTGTCACCGCTCACTTACCTACAGCACTGGTATTACAGGTTTTTCTAAACCCGGCATTAAAAGGCAAGAAGTGAGCGTAGAGCAAAATTGTGCTCCATACCGCACTCCAATACCAGCGCTGCTTAAGTCAGCGGTGAGCTGGTTGTACGTGCTCGTGCATGATTTCCCCATAGACATCATTCAGGAGAGATGGCTGAGAAAAAGTCTAACACCTACAAAAAAGCAGCGTAAAGCTCAGTAACGCAGCCCCATTGATTCCTATGGGGAAACACATTTTATATTTACACCTAACACCCGAACATGAACCCCGAGTCTAAATACCCCTAACCTTACACTTATTAACCCCTAATCTGCCACCACCGACATCGCTGACACCTACATTATATTTATTAACCCCTAATATGCTGCTCCGGACATCGCCGACACCTACATTATACTTATTAACCGCTAATCTGCTGCCCACAACATCGCCAACACCTACATTATATTTATTAACCCCTAATCTCCCGCCCCCAATGTCACCTCAACCTACCTACACTTATTAACCCCTAATCTGCCGCCCCCAATGTCGCCACCACTATAATAAACATATTAACCCCTAAACCGCCGCACTCCCCTAACATATTAACCCCTAAACCGCCGCACACTAGTTAAATATTATTAACCCCTAATCTGCCGCCCCTAACATCGCCACCACCTACCTACAATTATTAACCCCTAATCTGCCGTCCCTAACGTCGCCCCCACTATATTAAATTTATTAACCCCTAAACCTAAGTCTAACCCTAACCCTAACACCCCCTAACTTAAATATAATAACAAATATAATTCAAATAAATCTAAATTAAAACTAAATACTTACCTATAAAATAAACCCTAAGCTAGCTACAATATAACTAATAGTTACATTGTAGCTAGCTAAGGTTTTATCTTTATTTCACAGGAAAGTTTGTATTTATTTTAACTAGGTAGAATAGTTACTAAATAGTTATTAACTATTTGCTAACTACCTAGCTAAAATAAATACAAATTTACCTGTAAAATAAAACCTAACCTAAGTTACACTAACACCTAACACTACACTACAATTAAATAAATTACCTAAATTAAATACAATTAAATCAATTAAATAAATTAAATAACATTACCTAAATTACAAAAAAACAACAACACTAAATTACAGAAAATAAAAAACAAATGACAAGATCTTTAAACTAATTACACCTAATCTAATAGCCCTATCAAAATAAAAATAAAAAAAACAAAATAAAAAAACCCTCTAGCCTAAACTAAACTACCAATAGCCCTTAAAAGGGCCTTTTGCGGGGCATTGCCCCAAATAAATCAGCTCTTTTACCTGAAAGAAAAACAAACAACCCCCCCAACAGTAAAACCCACAAACCCACACAACTAACCCCCCAAATAAAACCCTAACTAAAAAAACCTAAGCTCCCCATTGCCCTGAAAAGGACATTTGGATGGGCATTGCCCTTAAAAGGGCATTTAGCTCTGTTGCAGCCCAAACCTTTATCTAAAATAAAACCCACCCAATACACCCTTAAAAAATCCTAACAAAACCCCCGAAGATTCACTTACAGTTTTGAAGATCCGACGTCCATCCTCAACAAAGCCAGGAGAAGTCCTCAACGAAGCCGGGAGAAGTCTTCATCCAAGCCGGGAGAAGTGGTCCTCCAGACGGGCAGAAGTCTCCATCCAGACAGCATCTTCTATCTTCATCCATCCAGCGCGGAGCGGGTCCATCTTCAAGACATCCGATGCCGAGCATCCTATTCTTCTGATGACTACCCGACGAATGAAGGTTCCTTTAAGTGATGTCATCCAAGATGGCGTCCCTTAGATTCCGATTGGCTGATAGAATTCTATCAGCCAATCGGAATTAAGGTTGAAAAAATCCTATTGGCTGATGCCAATAGGATTTTTTCATTAAGGTTGAAAAAATCCTATTGGCTGATGCAATCAACCAATAGGATTGAACTTCAATCCTATTGGCTGATCCAATCAGCCAATAGGATTGAGCTCGCATTCTATTGGCTGTTCCAATCAGCCAATAGAATGCAAGCTCAATCCTATTGGCTGATTGGATCAGCCAATAGGATTGAAGTTCAATTCTATTGGTTGATTGCATCAGCCAATAGGATTTTTTCAACCTTAATTCCGATTGGCTGATAGAATTCTATCAGCCAATCGGAATCTAAGGGACACCATCTTGGATGACGTCACTTAAAGGAACCTTCATTCGTCGGGTAGTCGTCGGAAGAAGAGGATGCTCCACGTCGCATGTCTTAAAGATGGACCCGCTCCGCGCCGAATGGATGAAGATAGAAGATGCCGTCTGGATGAAGACTTCTGCCCGTCTGGAGGACCACTTCTCCTGGCTTGGATGAAGACTTCTCCCGGCTTCGTTGAGGACTTCTCCCGCTTCGTGGGGATGGATGTCGGATCTTCAAAACTGTAAGTGGATCTTCAGGGGTTAGTGTTATGTTTTTTAAGGGTTTATTGGGTGGGTTTTTTATTTTTAGGTTAGGGCTTTGGGCCATAAAGCCTTTTAAGGGCAATGCCCATCCAAATGCCCTTTTCAGGGCAATGGGGAGCTTAGTTTTTTTTTATTTTGGGGGAGCTTTTTTTATTTTGATAGGGCTATTAGATTAGGTGTAATTAGTTTAAATATCTTGTAATTTGTTTTTAATTTTCTGTAATTTAGTGGGGGTTTTTTTTTAATTTAGCTAATTGTATTTAATTTATTTAATTGTATTTAATTTAGGTAATTTATTTAATTGTAGTGTAGTGTTAGGTGTTAGTGTAACTTAGGTTAGGTTTTATTTTACAGGTAAATTTGTATTTATTTTAGCTAGGTAGTTAGTAAATAGTTAATAACTATTTAGTAACTATTCTACCTAGTTAAAATAAATACAAACTTGCCTGTGAAATAAAAATAAACCCTAAGCTAGCTACAATGTAACTATTAGTTATATTGTAGCTAGCTTAGGGTTTATTTTATAGGTAAGTATTTAGTTTTAAATAGGAATTATTTAGTTATTAATAGTAGGTTTGATTTAGATTTATTTTAATTATATTTAAGTTAGGGGGTGTTAGGGTTAGGGTTAGACTTAGATTTAGGGGTTAATAAATTTAGTATAGTGGCAGCGACGTTGGGGGCGGCAGATGAGGGGTTAATAAATGTAGGGGTTAATAATATTTAACTAATGTTTGTGAGGCGGTTTAGGGGTTAATATGTTTATTCTAGTGGTGGCGATGTCCAGAGCGGCAGATTAGGGGTTAATAATTTTATTTTAGTGATTGCGATGCGGGAGGGCCTTGGTTTAGGGGTTAATAGGTAGTTTATGGGTGTTAGTGTACTTTTTAGCACTTTAGTTATGCGTTTTATGCTACAGCTTTGTAGTGTAAAACTCATAACTACTGACTTTAAAATGCGGTACGAATCTTCACGGGATAAGGTGTACCGCTCACTTTTTGGCCTCCCAGGACAAGCTTGTAATACCGGCGCTATGGAAGTCCCATTGAAAATAGACTATACGCAATTTGCGTAAGTTGATTTGCGGTAAGGCTAAAAAAGTGCGCGGTGCCCCTAAATCTGCAAGACTCGTAATACCAGCGGTAGTAAAAAAGCAGCGTTATGAGGCTTAACGCTGCTTTTTTACTCATAACGCAAGACTGATAATCTAGCCGTTACTTTGTTACATTATTATACCTTTTATGTGCCTTATATTTTGCAGAGCTTCAGGATATTGCGGCCATCTCTGACTATGGTCGGCTCCGCCCCCAGGGGTTAATAAGTTTTAAATAGTGTTTGCGATGCGGGAGGGTGGCGGTTTAAGGATTAATAGGTAGTTTGTGGGTGTTAGTATACTTTGTAACAGTTTGGTTATGAGTTTTGTGAAACATTTTTGTTGCGCAAAACTCATAACTACTGCTCTCAGATGGCGGTATGGATCGTGTCGGTATAGGCTGTAACGCAAGCATTTTAGCCTTAACGCACAACCTGTAATACCGGTGCTATGAAAATCCCACGCAAAAACGTTATTTGTTTGAGTGCGGAATGGACATTGCGTTACAGGCTAAAATGCTTGCGGTATAATAATACTGACATGACTCGTAATATGCGTTACTGGCCATTACGCTGAAATTGCCATTTTTTCAGCGTTAAAAGACCTAACGCAAAACTCGTAATCTACCTGATTGTTAACTAAGCATTGTTAAGTTAGTAATCCATATTTAGGCATTGGACTAAGTGTTGCTGGTTAAATACAAATTATTCTTGTAAAATTCATGTGGGATATTTCTTAAGTGATTCATTTTGAGTTAAGGTTAATTTATAGAAATATTGTGTCCATACATGGGATAATAGATTATATCTATTCAATAGTAATTAATCTAAATATCTCTATAGCCTGCTTTATATTTTAATATTGTATTGATAATATATAGATATCCCAATAGTGATATTTTGGGGTACACTACAGAGATTTAACATCTTACTGGAGTGTATTGACAAAATTCTGCTATATTAATTGTAGATATCGCTGACAATAATTTTATACTGCTATTAATTATTAATATTCATAATTACAATACGTAACACGTTGGTGGTAACACGAACAGGTGAAGGGGAGCTAGATTTAATGTTTATAAAGTGATTAAAAAGTGATTTTTACTGTGTTGCAACGGGGTATGTGAACAAAGTGTCAAAATCTCATAATGTATAAATAGTTACTTATTAGTGTAACAATGTAAATACTTGAAATATAAGTATCTATATAAATAATAGACAGAACTCTGGGGTATTATACAAAATGTCACAATTTATAATGTTTGTAGAATATGTATTGTATACAAATTGGAATATAATCATATACAATTTGAGCTCATACGGTTTAAATTTAAAAATACTAAATAAGCAGATTATAAAATATAAATACTTGTACAAAAAAATACATATGTATCGCACTGCAGTGGATATAATAAAGATATATAAAACAAGTTAAAAATAAGATAGTCACTGATAAAAGCGGCTGATTATTAAAAAGACAGGTCTTAAAAGTGCCTTTAAAATACACCTTTTGTAAAGTACCTTAGGAAGTAGTGGTTCTCAATACTACTTATTAAGTGGTGGAATCCGTTGAAAACATTAATGTAGGTATTTAGTTTATTGCCTTTAGAACAATCCGGTAATGATGATATGCTATTAGTAAGTTTTTTTGTGGGTTGCGGTTGTCCCAATACTATCAATCAGTATGGACTGCGGTCTGTTTACAGGTCTCTGGTTTCAGATAGAAGAGGGTCTCCTTAGCTGTGGGTCTTGGAAGTTTTCTTGGAAATTGTGGTGTCCCAATACTATCAATCAGTATGGACTTGTGTTCGTAGGTAGAGGAGAAATTCTTTATGTTCCAGTGGCAAAACTTTGCACTGTTGCAAGGTACAGATCTCCTTATGCTGTGATGTCCAATGGACTCCGTTGTAAGATGCAGGGATGAAAGATTCAGCAATGTACAGTGACACGTTGTTGGCAATGGCTGCTGATAAATACACCAACATCACTGGAGGACACTCCTGAGATGTATCAACATCTTTTTTGAATAATCAACAAAATACCCATATGGTATGAAAGCATGGTGTAGAAAAATATGCATATAAGCAAGTGGCAGATCTTTTTCTCTTGTTAAGTGTGTTCAGTCCACGGGTCATCCATTACTTATGGGATATATTCTCCTTCCCAACAGGAAGCTGCAAGAGGATCACCCAAGCAGAGCTGCTATATAGCCCCTCCCCTCACATGTCATATCTAGTCATTCTCTTGCAACCCTCAACAAAGAAGGAGGTCGCGAGAGGAGTTGGAGTTTTTACTTAATTATTCTTCAATCAAAAGTTTGTTATTTTAAATGGCACCGGAGTGTGCTGTTTTTCTATCTCAGGCAGTATTTGGAAGAAGAATCTGCCTGCGGTTTTCTATGATCTTAGCAGGCGTAACTAAGATCCACTGGCTGTTCTCGACATTCTGAGGAGTGGGGTAACTTCAGAAAATGGGAATAGCATGCGGGGTTCCCCGCAAATGAGGTATGTGCAGTACAATATTTTCTGGGAATGGAATTGACTAAAGAAAACACTGCTGTTACCCACATGATGTAAGTACAGCCTTAAATGCAGTAGTAGCGACTGGTATCAGGCTGATAAATGTATGCGCAGTTGAGTTATTTTCTAGGGACTAGAATTTGACTGAAAAAATACTGTTAATACTGAAATAATGCTTAAGCCTTATCTGCAGTAGAAGTGACTGGTAGCAGGCTTAGTGATAACTTTGCATGACTTTGAAAAAGTTTGTTTTTAAAACGTTTACTGGCATGTTATTCGTTTTGTGAGGTACTTTGGTGATAAATCCTTTTTGGGCATGATTTTTTTCCACATGGCTAACGTATTTTTCTGCATAGAAAACGTTATATCAGGTCTCCCACTGTTGTAATATGAGTGGGAGGGACCTTTTTTTAGCGCCTTGTTGCGCAGTTAAAATTCTAGCACAGTCTTCCTGTTTCTTCCTCCTTGATCCGGGACGTCTCTAGAGAGCTCAGGGGTCTCCAAAATTCGTTTTTGAGGGAGGTAATCAGTCACAGCAGACCTGTGACAGTGTGTTTGACTGTGATAAAAGCGTTAAATTTTAATTTGATGTCCGTTTTGGGTATTGAGGGGTTAATCATCCTTTTGCTAATGGGTGCAATCCTCTGCTAATTATTACATTTACCGTTAAGAATTGTTGACTATAACTGAATTAGTTCTTTGTTAATTCAACTGTGTTTTTTTAAAAGCGCTGCAGCGTTTTTTATATTGCTTGTAAACTTATTGAAAGTAATTTCCAAGCTTGCTAGCTTCATTGCTAGTCTGTTTAAACATGTCTGATACAGAGGAATCTGCTTGTTCATTATGTTAAAAAGCCGATGTGGAGCCCAATAGAAATATGAGTACCAATTGTATTGATATTACTTTGAATAAAAGTCAATCTGTACCGATAAAGAAATTATCACCAGACAATGAGGGGGAAGTTATGCCGTCTAACTCTCCTCACGTGTCAGTACCTTCGTCTCCCGCTTGGGAGATGCGTGAGATTGAGGCGCCGAGTACATCAAGGCACTTACAAATCACTTTACATGATATGGCTAATGTTATGAAAGAAGTATTATACAATATGCCCGAGTTAAGAGGCAAGCGTGATAGCTCTGGGTTAAGGACAGAGCGCGCCGATGACACGAGAGCCATGTCTGATACTGCGTCACAATTTGCAGAACATGAGGACGGAGAGCTTCATTCTGTGGGTGACGGTTCTGATTCGGGGAGACCGGATTCAGAAATTTCAAATTTTAAATTTAAGCTTGAGAACCTCCGCGTGTTGCTAGGGGAGGTGTTAGCGGCTCTGAATGATTGTGACACGGTGGCAATCCCAGAGAAATTATGTAGGCTGGATAAATACTATGCGGTACCGGTGTATACTGACGTTTTTCCTATACCAAAAAGGCTTACTGAAATTATTAGCAAGGAGTGGGATAAACCTGGTGTGCCCTTTTCCCCCCCTCCGATATTTAGAAAAATGTTCCCTATAAACGCCGCCACACGAGACTTATGGCAGACGGTCCCTAAGGTGGAGGGAGCAGTAGCTACTTTAGCCAAGCGTACCACTATCCCGGTGGAGGATAGTTGTGCTTTCTCAGATCCAATGGATAAAAAATTAGAGGGTTACCTTAAGAAAATGTTTGTTCAACAAGGTTTTATATTACAGCCTCTTGCATGCATTGCGCCTGTCACTGCTGCAGCGGCATTCTGGTTTGAGTCTCTGGAAGAGGCGATTCGCACAGCACCATTGGATGAGACTTTGAGCAAGCTTAGAACGCTTAAGCTATCTAATGCGTTTGTTTCGGATGCCGTAGTGCATTTAACCAAACTTACGGCTAAGAATTCCGGATTCGCCATACAGGCGCGCAGAGCGCTATGGCTTAAATCCTGGTCAGCAGATGTAACTTCTAAATCTAAACTATTGAATATTCCTTTCAAAGGGCAGACCTTATTCGGGCCCGGCTTGAAGGAAATTATTGCTGACATTACTGGAGGTAAGGGTCACTCCCTTCCTCAGGACAGGGCCAAATCAAAGGCCAAACAGTCTAATTTTCATGCCTTTTGTAATTTCAAGGCAGGAGCAGCATCAACTTCCTCCGCTCCAAAACAGGAAGGACCTACTGCTCGTTACAGACAAGGTTGGAAAGGCAACCAGTCATGGAACAAGGGAAAGCAGGCCAAAAAGCCTACTTCCGCCCCTAAGACAGCATGAAGACAGGGCCCCCTTTCCGGAGACGGATCTAGTGGGGGGCAGACTTTCTCTCTTTGCCCAGGCTTGGGCAAGAGATGTACAGGATCCCTGGACATTGGAGATTATATCTCAGGGATACCTTCTGGATTTCAAAACTTCTCCTCCACAAGGGAGGTTTCATCTCTCAAGGTTATCAACAAACCTAGAAAAGAAAGAGGCATTTCTACAATGTGTACAAGACCTCTTAGTGATGGGAGTGATCCACCCAGTTCCGCGAACGGAACAAGGGCAAGGGTTTTACTCAAATCTGTTTGTGGTTCCCAAAAAAGAGGGAACCTTCAGACCAATCTTAGACTTAAAAATCTTAAACAAATTCCTAAGGGTTCCATCGTTCAAGATGGAAACCATTCGGACCATCCTACCCATGATCCAAGAGGGTCAATATATGACCACAGTGGATTTAAAGGATGCCTACCTTCACATACCGAGTCACAAAGATCATTATCGGTACCTAAGGTTTGCTTTTCTAGACAGGCATTACCAGTTTGTAGCTCTTCCCTTCGGGTTAGCTACGGCTCAGAGAATTTTTACAAAGATTCTGGGTTCGCTTCTGGCGGTACTAAGACCGCGAGGCATTGTGGTGGCTCCGTACCTAGACGACATTCTGATACAAGCGTCAAGTTTTCAAAATGCAAAGTCTCATACAGAGATAGTTCTAGCATTTCTGAGGTCGCATGGGTGGAAAGTGAACATGGAAAAGAGTTCTCTGTTTCCACTCACAAGGGTCCCCTTCCTAGGGACTCTTATCGATTCTGTAGAGATGAAGATTTACCTGACGGAGTCCAGGTTATCAAAAATTCTAAATGCTTGCCGTGTCCTTCATTCCATTCCAAGCCCATCAGTAGCTCAGTGCATGGAAGTAATCAGCTTAATGGTCGCGGCAATGGACATAGTGCCATTTGCGCGCCTGCATCTCAGACCGCTGCAATTATGCATGCTAAGTCGGTGGAATGGGGATTACTCAGATCTGTCCCCTTTACTGTATCTGGACCAGGAGACCAGGGATTCTCTTCTCTGGTGGTTGTCTCGGGTTCATCTGTCCAAAGGAATGACCTTTCTCCAACATAGGTGTGTCCGGTCCACGGCGTCATCCTTACTTGTGGGACATTCTCCTCCCCAACAGGAAATGGCAAAGAGCCCAGCAAAGCTGGTCACATGATCCCTCCTAGGCTCCGCCTACCCCAGTCATTCTCTTTGCCGTTGTACAGGCAACATCTCCACGGAGATGGCTTAGAGTTTTTTAGTGTTTAACTGTAGTTTTTCATTATTCAATCAAGAGTTTGTTATTTTCAAATAGTGCTGGTACGTACTATTTACTCAGAAACAGAAAAGAGATGAAGAATTCTGTTTGTATGAGGAAAATGATTTTAGCAACCGTAACTAAAATCCATGGCTGTTCCACACAGGACTGTTGAGAGCAATTAACTTCAGTTGGGGGAACAGTTTGCAGTCCTTTGCTGCTTGAGGTATGACACATTCTAACAAGACGATGTAATGCTGGAAGCTGTCATTTTCCCTATGGGATCCGGTAAGCCATGTTTATTTCGATTGTAAATAAGGGCTTCACAAGGGCTTATTTAAACTGTAGACCTTTTTTGGGCTAAATCGATTGATATTAACACTTATTTAGCCTTGAGGAATCATTTATTCTGGGTATTTTGATATAATAATATCGGCAGGCACTGTTTTAGACACCTTATTCTTTAGGGGCTTTCCCAAAGCATAGGCAGAGTCTCATTTTCGCGCCGGTGTTGCGCACTTGTTTTTGAGAGGCATGGCATGCAGTCGCATGTGAGAGGAGCTCTGATACTTATAAAAGACTTCTGAAGGCGTCATTTGGTATCGTATTCCCCTTTGGGTTTGGTTGGGTCTCAGCAAAGCAGATACCAGGGACTGTAAAGGGGTTAAAGCTTAAAACGGCTCCGGTTCCGTTATTTTAAGGGTTAAAGCTTCCAAAAATTGGTGTGCAATATTTTCAAAGCTTTAAGACACTGTGGTGAAAGTTTGGTGAATTTTGAACAATTCCTTCATGTTTTTTCGCAATTGCAGTAATAAAGTGTGTTCAGTTTAAAATTTAAAGTGACAGTAACGGTTTTATTTCAAAACGTTTTTTTGTACTTTCTTATCAAGTTTATGCCTGTTTAACATGTCTGAACTACCAGATAGACTGTGTTCTGAATGTGGGGAAGCCAGAATTCCTATTCATTTAAATAAATGTGATTTATGTGATAATGACAATGATGCCCAAGATGATTCCTCAAGTGAGGGGAGTAAGCATGGTACTGCATCATTCCCTCCTTCGTCTACACGAGTCTTGCCCACTCAGGAGGCCCCTAGTACATCTAGCGCGCCAATACTCCTTACTATGCAACAATTAACGGCTGTAATGGATAATTCTGTCAAAAACATTTTAGCCAAAATGAACCCTTGTCAGCGTAAGCGTGGATGCTCTGTTTTAGTTACTGAAGAGCATGACGACGCTGATATTAATATCTCTGAAGGGCCCCTAACCCAATCTGAGGGGGCCAGGGAGGTTTTGTCTGAGGGAGAAATTACTGATTTAGGGAACATTTCTCAGCAGGCTGAATCTGATGTGATTACTTTTAAATTTAAATTGGAACATCTCCGCATTTTGCTAAAGGAGGTATTATCCACTCTGGATGATTGTGAAAATTTGGTCATCCCAGAGAAACTATGTAAAATGGACAAGTTCCTAGAGGTGCCGGGGCTCCCAGAAGCTTTTCCTATACCCAAGCGGGTGGCGGACATTGTTAATAAAGAATGGGAAAGGCCCGGTATTCCTTTCGTCCCTCCCCCCATATTTAAAAAATTGTTTCCTATGGTCGACCCCAGAAAGGACTTATGGCAGTCAGTCCCAAAGGTCGAGGGAGCGGTTTCTACTTTAAACAAACGCACCACTATTCCCATAGAGGATAGTTGTGCTTTCAAAGATCCTATGGATAAAAAATTAGAAGGTTTGCTTAAAAAGATGTTTGTTCAGCAGGGTTACCTTCTGCAACCCATTTCATGCATTGTCCCTGTCACTACAGCCGCATATTTCTGGTTTGATGAACTGATTAAGGTGCTCGATAGTGACTCTCCTCCTTATGAGGAGATTATGGACAGAGTCAATGCTCTCAAATTGGCTAATTCTTTCACTCTAGACGCCTCTTTGCAATTGGCTAAGTTAGCGGCTAAGAATTCTGGGTTTGCTATTGTGGCGCGCAGAGCGCTTTGGTTGAAATCTTGGTCGGCTGATGCGTCTTCCAAGAACAAACTACTAAACATTCCTTTCAAGGGGAAAACGCTGTTTGGTCCTGACTTGAAAGAGATTATCTCTGATATCACTGGGGGTAAGGGCCATGCCCTTCCTCAGGATCGGCCTTTCAAGGCAAAAAATAGACCTAATTTTCGTCCCTTTCGTAAAAACGGACCAGCCCAAGGTGCTACGTCCTCTAAGCAAGAGGGTAATACTTCTCAGGCCAAGCCAGCTTGGAGACCAATGCAAGGCTGGAACAAGGGAAAGCAGGCCAAGAAACCTGCCAATGCTACCAAGACAGCATGAAATATTGGCCCCCGATCCGGGACCGGATCTGGTGGGGGGCAGACTCTCTCTCTTCGCTCAGGCTTGGGCAAGAGATGTTCTGGATCCTTGGGCGCTAGAAATAGTCTCCCAGGGTTATCTTCTGGAATTCAAGGGACTTCCCCCAAGGGGGAGGTTCCACAGGTCTCAGTTGTCTTCAGACCACTTAAAAAGACAGGCGTTCTTACATTGTGTAGAAGACCTGTTAAAAATGGGAGTGATTCATCCTGTTCCATTGAGAGAACAAGGGATGGGGTTCTACTCCAATCTGTTCATAGTTCCCAAAAAAGAGGGAACGTTCAGACCAATCCTAGATCTCAAGATCTTAAACAAATTTCTCAAGGTCCCATCGTTCAAGATGGAAACCATTCGAACTATCCTTCCTTCCATCCAGGAAGGTCAATTCATGTCCACGGTGGATTTAAAGGATGCGTATCTACATATTCCTATCCACAAGGAACATCATCGGTTCCTAAGGTTTGCATTCCTAGACAAACATTACCAGTTTGTGGCGCTTCCTTTCGGATTAGCCACTGCTCCAAGGATTTTCACAAAGGTACTAGGGTCCCTTCTAGCGGTGCTAAGACCAAGGGGCATTGCGGTAGTACCTTACCTGGACGACATTCTGATTCAAGCGTCGTCCCTCCCTCGAGCAAAGGCTCACACGGACATCGTCCTGGCCTTTCTCAGATCTCACGGCTGGAAAGTGAACGTGGAAAAGAGTTCTCTATCCCCGTCAACAAGGGTTCCTTTCTTGGGAACAATTATAGACTCCTCAGAAATGAGGATTTTTCTAACAGAGGCCAGAAAGACAAAACTTCTGGACTCTTGTCGAATTCTTCATTCCGTTCCTCTTCCTTCCGTAGCTCAGTGCATGGAAGTGATCGGGTTGATGGTAGCGGCAATGGACATAGTTCCTTTTGCGCGCATTCATCTAAGACCATTACAACTGTGCATGCTCAGTCAGTGGAATGGGGACTATACAGACTTATCTCCAAAGATACAAGTAAATCAGAGGACCAGAGACTCACTCCGTTGGTGGCTGTCCCTGGACAACCTGTCACGAGGGATGACATTCCGCAGACCAGAGTGGGTCATTGTCACGACCGACGCCAGTCTGATGGGCTGGGGCGCGGTCTGGGGATCCCTGAAAGCTCAGGGTCTTTGGTCTCGGGAAGAATCTCTTCTACCGATAAATATTCTGGAACTGAGAGCGATATTCAATGCTCTCAAGGCTTGGCCTCAGCTAGCGAGGACCAAGTATATACGGTTTCAATCAGACAACATGACGACTGTTGCGTACATCAACCATCAGGGGGGAACAAGGAGTTCCCTAGCGATGGAAGAAGTGACCAAGATCATTCTATGGGCGGAGTCTCACTCCTGCCACCTGTCTGCTATCCACATCCCGGGAGTGGAAAATTGGGAAGCGGATTTTCTGAGTCGTCAGACATTGCATCCGGGGGAGTGGGAACTCCATCCGGAAATCTTTGCCCAAGTCACTCAACTATGGGGCATTCCAGACATGGATCTGATGGCCTCTCGTCAGAACTTCAAAGTTCCTTGCTACGGGTCCAGATCCAGGGATCCCAAGGCGGCTCTAGTGGATGCACTAGTAGCACCTTGGACCTTCAAACTAGCTTATGTGTTCCCGCCGTTCCCTCTCATCCCCAGGCTGGTAGCCAGGATCAATCAGGAGAGGGCGTCGGTGATCTTGATAGCTCCTGCGTGGCCACGCAGGACTTGGTATGCAGATCTGGTGAATATGTCATCGGCTCCACCTTGGAAGCTACCTTTGAGACGAGACCTTCTTGTTCAGGGTCCGTTCGAACATCCGAATCTGGTTTCACTCCAGCTGACTGCTTGGAGATTGAACGCTTGATTTTATCGAAGCGAGGTTTCTCAGATTCTGTTATCGATACTCTTGTTCAGGCCAGAAAGCCTGTAACTAGAAAGATTTACCACAAAATTTGGAAAAAATATATCTGTTGGTGTGAATCTAAGGGATTCCCTTGGGACAAGGTTAAGATTCCTAGGATTCTATCCTTCCTTCAAGAAGGATTGGAAAAAGGATTATCGGCAAGTTCCCTGAAGGGACAGATTTCTGCCTTGTCGGTGTTACTTCACAAAAAACTGGCAGCTGTGCCAGATGTTCAAGCCTTTGTTCAGGCTCTGGTTAGAATCAAGCCTGTTTACAAACCTTTGACTCCTCCTTGGAGTCTCAATTTAGTTCTTTCAGTTCTTCAGGGGGTTCCGTTTGAACCCTTACATTCCGTTGATATTAAGTTATTATCTTGGAAAGTTTTGTTTTTAGTTGCAATTTCTTCTGCTAGAAGAGTTTCAGAATTATCTGCTCTGCAGTGTTCTCCTCCTTATCTGGTGTTCCATGCAGATAAGGTGGTTTTACGTACTAAACCTGGTTTTCTTCCAAAAGTTGTTTCTAACAAAAACATTAACCAGGAGATTATCGTACCTTCTCTGTGTCCGAAACCAGTTTCAAAGAAGGAACGCTTGTTACACAATTTGGATGTTGTTCGCGCTCTAAAATTCTATTTAGATGCTACAAAGGATTTTAGACAAACTTCTTCCTTGTTTGTTGTTTATTCAGGTAAAAGGAGAGGTCAAAAAGCAACTTCTACCTCTCTCTCTTTTTGGATTAAAAGCATCATCAGATTGGCTTACGAGACTGCCGGACGGCAGCCTCCCGAAAGAATCACAGCTCATTCCACTAGGGCTGTGGCTTCCACATGGGCCTTCAAGAACGAGGCTTCTGTTGATCAGATATGTAGGGCAGCGACTTGGTCTTCACTGCACACTTTTACCAAATTTTACAAGTTTGATACTTTTGCTTCTTCTGAGGCTATTTTTGGGAGAAAGGTTTTGCAAGCCGTGGTGCCTTCCATTTAGGTGACCTGATTTGCTCCCTCCCTTCATCCGTGTCCTAAAGCTTTGGTATTGGTTCCCACAAGTAAGGATGACGCCGTGGACCGGACACACCTATGTTGGAGAAAACAGAATTTATGTTTACCTGATAAATTTCTTTCTCCAACGGTGTGTCCGGTCCACGGCCCGCCCTGGTTTTTTAATCAGGTCTGATAATTTATTTTCTTTAACTACAGTCACCACGGTACCATATGGTTTCTCCTATGCTATTATTCCTCCTTAACGTCGGTCGAATGACTGGGGTAGGCGGAGCCTAGGAGGGATCATGTGACCAGCTTTGCTGGGCTCTTTGCCATTTCCTGTTGGGGAGGAGAATGTCCCACAAGTAAGGATGACGCCGTGGACCGGACACACCGTTGGAGAAAGAAATTTATCAGGTAAACATAAATTCTGTTTTCGCAGACCAGATTGGACGATTGTAACAACAGATGCCAGCTTACTAGGCTGGGGTGCAGTCTGGAACTCCCTAAAGGCTCAGGGATCGTGGACTCAGGAGGAGAAACTCCTTCCAATAAACATTCTGGAATTAAGAGCAATATTCAATGCTCTCCTAGCTTGGCCTCAGTTAGCAACACTGAGGTTCATCAGGTTTCAGTTGGACAACATCACGACTGTAGCTTACATCAATCATCAAGGAGGAACCAGGAGTTCCCTAGCGATGTTAAAAGTCTCAAGGATAATTCGCTGGGCAGAGTCTCACTCTTGCCACCTGTCAGCGATCTACATCCCAGGCGTGGAGAACTGGGAGGCGGACTTTCTAAGTCGCCAGACTTTTCATCCGGGGGAGTGGGAACTTCATCCGGAGATATTTGCTCAACTAATTCTTCGTTGGGGCAAACCGGAACTGGATCTCATGGCATCTCGCCAGAATGCCAAGCTTCCGTGCTACGGATCCAGGTCCAGGGACCCGGGAGCGGTGCTGATAGATGCACTAGCAGCCCCTTGGGTTTTCAACATGGCTTATGTGTTTCCACCTTTTCCGCTACTGCCTCAACTGATTGCCAAGATCAAACAGGAGAGAGCATTGGTGATTCTGATAGCGCCTGCGTGGCCACGCAGGACCTGGTATGCAGACCTAGTGGACATGTCGTCCTGTCCACCATGGTCTCTGCCTCTGAGGCAGGATCTTCTAATTCAGGGTCCTTTCAACCATCCAAATCTAGTTTCTCTGAGGCTGACTGCGTGGAGGTTGAACGCTTGATTCTATCGAAGCGGGGTTTCTCGGAGTCGGTTATTGATACATTAATACAGGCTCGGAAACCTGTGACCAGAAAAATTTACCATAAGATATGGCGTAAATATTTATATTGGTGTGAATCCAAGAGTTACTCATGGAGTAAGGTTAAGATTCCTAGGATATTGTCTTTTCTACAAGAGGGTTTAGAAAAGGGTTTATCCGCTAGTTCGCTAAAGGGACAGATTTCTGCTCTGTCTATTCTTTTACACAAGCGTCTGGCAGAGAATCCAGACGTCCAGGCTTTTTGTCAGGCTTTGGCCAGGATTAAGCCTGTGTTTAAGACTGTTGCTCCTCCGTGGAGCTTAAACTTGGTTCTTAAAGTTCTTCAGGGTGTTCCGTTTGAACCCCTTCATTCCATTGATATTAAGCTTTTATCTTGGAAAGTTCTATTTTTGATGGCTATTTCCTCGGCTCGAAGAGACTCTTTGTTATCTGCCTTACATTGTGATTCTCCTTATCTGATCTTTCATTCAGACAAGGTAGTCTTGCGTACTAAACCTGGGTTTTTTACCTAAGGTTGTTTCTAACAGGAATATCAATCAAGAGATTGTTGTTCCATCATTATGTCCTAATCCTTCTTCAAAGAAGGAACGTCTTTTGCATAATCTGGACGTAGTCCGTGCCCTGAAGTTCTACTTACAGGCAACTAAAGATTTTCGGCAAACTTCTTCTCTGTTTGTCGTTTACTCTGGACAGAGGAGAGGTCAAAAGGCTTCGGCTACCTCTCTCTCTTTTTGGCTTCGTAGCATAATACGTTTAGCCTATGAGACTGCTGGACAGCAGCCTCCTGAAAGAATTACAGCTCATTCCACTAGAGCTGTGGCTTCCACCTGGGCCTTTAAGAATGAGGCCTCTGTTGAACAGATTTGCAAGGCTGCAACTTGGTCTTCACTTCATACTTTTTCCAAATTTTCCAAATTTGACACTTTTGCTTCTTCGGAAGCTGTTTTTGGGAGAAAGGTTCTACAGGCAGTGGTTCCTTCTGTGTAATGTTCCTGCCTTGTCCCTCCCATCATCCGTGTACTTTAGCTTTGGTATTGGTATCCCATAAGTAATGGATGACCCGTGGACTGAACACACTTAACAAGAGAAAACATAATTTATGCTTACCTGATAAATTTATTTCTCTTGTAGTGTGTTCAGTCCACGGCCCGCCCTGTCTTTTTTGAGGCAGGTTCTAAATTTTAAATTATAACTCCAGTCACCACTGCACCCTATAGTTTCTCCTTTCTCGTCTTGTTTCGGTCGAATGACTGGATATGACATGTGAGGGGAGGGGCTATATAGCAGCTCTGCTTGGGTGATCCTCTTGCAGCTTCCTGTTGGGAAGGAGAATATATCCCATAAGTAATGGATGACTTGTGGACTGAACACACTACAAGAGAAATAAATTTATCAGGTAAGCATAAATGTTTTTAACCTTCCTGCAAGTCGTATGGTTACATTTCCAAAAACAAAATGCTGCTATTTTTTTTAAAAGATATGTCAGACAAAAATAGATTACTCTCTGCTGTGACAAAGTTTATGCAAAGTAGCAACTTCCTACAACATTAACATTTAAAACAGGGGCACATTAGGGAACTTCTGGTACAGCAGCCATGATAGATTGAGATCGGCTTAAAATCTGTTAAAATCAAGCATAAATGACTCTCTGGACCTGTTACATTGTTCAATGACTCTCTCTTTGTCTACTGGAGATAATTTGGATAATTTTGATCCTCTTTTGTGCTAACCAGAGCCCCTGGTAAACTAGATCTAGAGACTACAGCAGATAAGGCCCCCTGGTGACCCAGTATAACGGTCTGATTATAACTGCTTAATCCTTACTCAAGCAAAATAAGCATCCTGATGTCAGCTCTACATGAAAACAGGCATTTAAAATACTGTCTTTAGGAGCTAAAATCTCCTGATCATTTTTGTCACAACTAGGCATAGCATCGCTGAGTGGGTGCTGCTCAATATTTTACTTATTTTCTAGACTGGGCCTAACACAGACATGGAGAAAACATGGGTGGGACAGCTACGCCACGCTACAGAAAATGGCAGTGAGTGGGAAGGAGGGAGGAGGGGGAAGGAGGAGAGGGGGATCTTATGTGGGATCCGTGCCTGGAAAGGGATCTGGGAGGGGGAGGGGGTATGCTTATGAAGGGGGGGGGGCAGCTGAACTACGGAAAAAGGTGTTTTTTTAAATTTAAAAAAATAACACTAATTTATAGCAAACTGGGTACTGGCAGACAGACGCCAGTACCTAAGATGGTGTCAAATAGGTAGAGGGGGGTTAGAGAGCTGTTTGGGGGGACTCAAGGAGGTTGGGTGATAAGGGGGGATCCTATACTGCAGAAAATATATAATAATTTTTTTTTACAAAGAACAAAACTTTTATTTTAGCACTGGCAGACTTTCTGCCAGTACTTAATATGGGGTGACCATTGTGGGGTGGGGGATGGAAGAGAGCTATTTGAGAGGGGTAAGGGAAGGATCAGGGGGTGGGATGTGTCAGGTGGGAGGCTGATCTCTACACTAAAGCTAAAATTAACCCTACAAGCTACCTACTTAACCCCTTCACTGCTGGGCATAATACAAGTGGGGTGCACAGTGACATTTAGCGGCCTTCTAATTACCAAAAAGCAATGCCAAAGCCATATATGTATGCTATTTCTGAACAAAGGAGATCCCAGAGAAGCATTTACAACCATTTGTGCCATAATTGCACAAGCTGTTTGTAAATAATTTCAGTGAGAAAACGAAAGTTTGTGAAAAAGTTTACGATTTTTTTTATTTGATCGCATTTGGCGGTGAAATGTTTGCATGAAATGGACCTAGATCAATACTTTGGGTTGTCTACTAAAAAATATATACATGTCAAGGGTTATTCAGGGACTCCTGACAGATATCAGTGTTACAATGTAACTATCGCTAATTTTGAGGAAAAAAATGGTTTGGAAATAGCTAGTGCTACTTGTACTTATTGCCCTATAACTTGCAAAAAAAGCAAAGAACATGTAAACATTGGGTATTTCTAAACTCAGGACAAAATTTAGAAACTATTTAGCATGGGTATTGATGGTTGTAGATGTGAAACAGATTTTGGGGGTCAACTGCAGGGATGTAAAAATAGCCCTGGTCCTTAACAGTAAGAAAATTAAAAAATGGTCTGGTCACTAAGGGGTTAAACAACTTTCCAATTTACTTCTATTATCAATTTTGCCTCATTTTCCTGGTATCCTTTGTAGAAAGAGCAGCAATGCACTATTGGGAGCTAGCTGAACACTAAGTAAGTCAATGACATGAGGCTTATATGTGCAGCTACCAATCAGCAGCTCCTGAGCCTACCTAGGTATTCTTTTAAAAAAAGGATACCAAGAGAACAAAACAAAGTTGATAATAAAAGTAAATTGAAAAGCTGTTTGAAATCACATAATTTTTCTGAATCATGAAAGAAAAAATGTGGGTTTCATGTCCCTTTAAGTTAAGGTGCCATAAAACATTTTGGCCCGGATTACAAGTCGTGCGGTATTGTGCGATATGGTTTTTGCATGTGGAATGGTCACCGATTTGGTATTACAAGTGGCGCGGAATGGCTTTCCTGCACGTGATATGGCCTATACCTCAACGATCCATTCCGCACTCAAACTGTAGTTATGTGTATTGCGAAACAAAAAAAGTTTCGCAAAACACATTTAAAACTGTAATGAATATATCATAATGGTTTGTTCCAGTTGTTGCTGTTTATATTTGTTGCAGTTCATATATTCTAACACTAGGGACAAGCATGAGGTATAACAGTGAAATGGGTGTGTTATCTTCAGTTAATAAAAAGTTCTTGAAGTTGAACAATGGTGCCTTCATGAGTTCTGTGCATTCTATAACAGGAGATCTTTACATGGTGTCAGAAGTAAACAGATTTATTTAAGTTTGATTGTCATGGCTGCAAGCAGACAGCAAGTGCCTCCTATGGACTTTGATAAAGGCAATGTATGTGAGCACTGGACAAGATGGAGAGAGCTCATGGAATTATTATTTGCTGGCCCTGATGCTGACAAGTGAACACAGGAGCAGAAGGCTGCACAGTTTCTCATTTGCATTGGAGAGAAAGGCAGAGATATTTGCAGATCATGGAGTGCAAGTGAAGCTATATCTGTTGAAGGTAAAAAGGATCCCAATGTGTTATTTGAGAAATTTGAGGCATACTGTAATCCTAAGAAAAACATAACTGTACAGAGAAAAGTGTTTTATGAAAGACATCAGGGTAAAACAGAATCTATAGATGAGTGGATCACACAGCTACATCTCATAGCTAAAGACTGTGCCTTTCAGGACTGTGATGATATGATAAAATATAGAATTGTGATGGGATCAAATTCTAGAGAAGTACAGGAAAAATTACTGCTAGAAGAGGATCTAACCATAAAATCTGCAGTAAAAATAGCTAGAGCATATGAAACATCCAGAGCTCACATGCAGTTAATTCATAGTGACACAGAAGTCTTACACATGGTGCAAAGGAAAAGTGAAAGTAATCTGATTCATAGCAGAAAAGCAAATAACCTGCAGGATTGTGCAGAGCAAACTCTTTACAGAAGCTGTACTAAATGTGGTACAAAACACACTAAGAATACACAGTGTAAATGTTGGCCATTGTAATTGGTTGTGAAAAGTTTCATCAATACATCTATGGGCAGAAAGTCACAGTTGAGACTGATCATAAACCACTTATGAGCATCATGGAAAAACCACTTGTGTCCGCTCCACCAAGGCTGCAAAGAATGATCCTAAGAATACAAAAATATGATATGCATGTAGTATATGTACCTGGCAATAGAATTCCAGTAGCTGATATGCTTTCAAGGACATTTAAGCCTGGACAAGATGAAAGAGAGGAAAGGGACTTGGAAGAGCATGTGCACTCTGTACTTTCACAATTACCTGCTACTGATGAGAAACTTAAAGAAATACAGCTAGCAACAGAAAGGGATGCAACTATGGCCAATTTGGTTACAATAATAAGGCAAGGATGGCCAAACCCAAAAGCCAAAGTGAATGTTGACTTAAAACCTTACTAGAATGTAAGAAAAGAACTGTCAATAATTGATGGGATTTTTTTAAAGGGGAGAGAATTGTGGTTCCCCCAGAGCTCAGGAAATAAATAATAAGAAAACTGCATATACATTTTGGAATAGCCTTGTGTAAAAGACGTGCTAGGGATCTCTTATATTGGCCTGGAATGAATTCACAGATTGAAGATATGGTCAATAATTGTGCAACATGTCAAGAAAATCAAAGAGCAAACCAAAAGGAGCCAATGGTAACAAGAGTACAGCCAGAGAGAGCTTGGCAAAGAATTGCATCAGACCTATTTACATGGAACCATAACAACTATCTTATAGTGGTAGACTACTACAGTCGTTACTTTGAAATAATTCAACTAAGAGACACTAAGTCTAGTGCAGTGATAAATGTCATTAAATCTGTCTTGGCAAGACATGGCATATGTGATGAGTTAATATCAGATAATGGTCCTCAGTACTCCTCAATGGAATTCGCAAACTTTGCAAAAGAATGGGGTTTCAAACACGCATTGTCCAGCCCACATTACTCACAGTCAAATGGCTTAGCTGAAATATATGTACAAATTGCAAAGAACATTTTGGAAAAAGCAGCCCAAACTAATCAAGATCCATACCTATGTATTCTAAACTACCGTAACACCCCAATAGATGGAATTGCATCACCTTCACAATTACTAATGAGTAGACGTTTGAAATCAGTTTTGCCTTCAACACCTACACAACTTGCCTCCAAAGTACAGAATCCTGAAATGGTTAAACAGCGAGTGGAAACATTAAAAAACAGGCAAAAACAGTACTATGATCGTGGGTCTAAATTTCTAAAACCTTGTGAGCTTGGCGATAGGGTAAGGATGCAAAATTTAGAAGGAAGGTGGAAACCTGCAGTGGTAACCAAAGTAACAAGTGCGCCACGCTCATACATTGTCCGCACCGAGAATGGCAAAGATTACCGGCGCAACAGAGTACATCTGCGTCATAACAGAGGTACAAATACAGGAGTTACAAATATTCCAGATGCAGTGCTTCATGTAGCACCAAGGATGTCACATAGTGATATAAATGAGACTCTAAGCTCAACTGATGCTTCACATGTGGACATACAGGAGGGACAATTACTGAGTACAACACCAACCGCACAACTCTCTGATCACAGCTCCAATGTGATTCTTCCTAGCACAACAGAAACAGCACAAATTGAGCCACCCAGTAGATTCTCAAGATATGGACGGAGAATCAAGCCAAAGTATTGGGAAGATTATGACACTACATAACTGTGTGCTTTGTTTGCTTATTTGTTTGTTTTTGTGCTTGTTTTTTTTTTTTAAATGTATATTCCTTTATATCTAATATATATTGTTTTATTTTTTATTTATTTTTTAAGAAGGGAGATGTAATGAATATATCATAATGGTTTGTTCCAGTTGTTGCTGTTTATATTTGTTGCAGTTCATATATTCTAACACTAGGGACAAGCATGAGGTATAACTGTGAAATGGGTGTGTTATCTTCAGTTAATATAAAGTTCTTGAAGTTGAACAATGGTGCCTTCATGAGTTCTGTGCATTCTATAACAGGAGATCTTTACAAAAACTACCTTACAAAGTACACCTACACCCATAAATAACACTAAGCCGACATTCCCCCTCATTGCAATTAATAAATAAACTTATTAACACCTAAACAGCCATCCCTCCGCATCGCAACTACTAAATAAACCTATTAACCCCTCAACCGCCATGCCCCCGCATAGCAACTACTAAATAAACCTAATAACCACTAAACCTCCATCCCCCCACATCGCAACTACTAAATAAACCTATTAATCCCTAAACCATCATCCCCCCTGCATCACAACTACTAAATAAACCTATTAACCCCTAAAAAACCATGTCCCCGCATAGCAACTACTAAATAAACCTAATAACCCCTAAACCTCCATCCCCCCACATCACAACTACTAAATAAACCTATTAACCCCTAAACCATCATCACCCCTGCATCACAACT
The DNA here is from genome assembly GCF_027579735.1 of Bombina bombina. Classification (NCBI taxonomy): domain Eukaryota; kingdom Metazoa; phylum Chordata; class Amphibia; order Anura; family Bombinatoridae; genus Bombina; species Bombina bombina. Next base: position 1,189,461,169 of record NC_069499.1, read on the forward strand.
ACTAAATAAACCTATTAACCCCTCAACCGCCATGCCCCCGCATAGCAACTACTAAATAAACCTAATAACCCCTAAACCTCCATCCCCCCACATCACAACTACTAAATAAACCTATTAACCCCTAAACCATCATCCCCCCTGCATCACAACTACTAAATAAACCTATTAACCCCTAAACAGCCATGCCCCCGCATAGCAACTACTAAATAAACCTATTAACCCCTCAACCGCCATGCCCCCGCATAGCAACTACTAAATAAACCTAATAACCCCTAAACCTCCATCCCCCCACATCACAACTACTAAATAAACCTATTAACCCCTAAACCATCATCCCCCCTGCATCACAACTACTAAATAAACCTATTAACCCCTAAACATCATCCCCCCTGCATCACAACTACTAAATAAACCTATTAACCCCTAAACTACCATGTCCCCGCATAGCAACTACTAAATAAACCTAATAACGCCTAAACCTCCATCCCCCCCACATTGCAACTACTAAATAAACCTATTAACCCCTAAACCATCATCTCCCTGAATTGCAACTATTAAATAAACCTAATAAACCCTAAACCGCCATCCCCCCACATCACAACTACTAAATAAACCTATTAACCCCTAAACCTAACACCAAGTGGGGTGCACAGTGGCATTTAGCGGCCTTCTAATTACCAAAAAGCAATGCCAAAGCCATATATGTATGCTATTTTTGAACAAAGGATATCCCAGAGAAGCATTTACAACCATTTGTGCCATAATTGCACAAGCTGTTTGTAAATAATTTCAGTGAGAAAACGAAAGTTTGTGAAAAAGTTTACGATTTTTTTTATTTGATCGCATTTGGCGGTGAAATGTTTGCATGAAATGGACCTAGATCAATACTTTGGGTTGTCTACTAAAAAATATATACATGTCAAGGGTTATTCAGGGATTCCTGACAGATATCAGTGTTACAATGTAACTATCGCTAATTTTGAGGAAAAAAATGGTTTGGAAATAGCTAGTGCTACTTGTACTTATTGCCCTATAACTTGCAAAAAAAGCAAAGAACATATTGGGTATTTCTAAACTCAGGACAAAATTTAGAAACTATTTAGCATGGGTATTTTTTGATGGTTGTAGATGTGTAACAGATTTTGGGGGTCAAAGTTAGAAAAAGTGTGTGTTTTTTCAATTTTTTCATCATATTTTCTAAAAAAAAAAATTATAGTAAATTATATGATATGAAGAAAATAATGGTATCTTTAGAAAGTCCATTTAATGGCGAGAAAACGGTATATAATATGTGTGGGTACAGTAAATGAGTAAGAGACAAATTACAGCTAAACACAAACACCGCAGAAATGTAAAAATAGCCCTGGTCCTTAACAGTAAGAAAAATAAAAAATGGTCTGGTCACTAAGGGGTTAAACAACTTTCCAATTTACTTCTATTATCAATTTTGCCTCATTTTCCTGGTATCCTTTGTAGAAGGAGCAGCAATGCACTATTGGGAGCTAGCTGAACACTAAGTAAGTCATTGACATGAGGCTTATATGTGCAGCTACCAATCAGCAGCTCCTGAGCCTACCTAGGTATTCTTTTAAAAAAAGGATACCAAGAGAACAAAACAAAGTTGATAATAAAAGTAAATTGAAAAGCTGTTTGAAATCACATAATTTTTCTGAATCATGAAAGAAAAAATGTGGGTTTCATGTCCCTTTAAGTTAAGGTGCCATAAAACATTTTGGCCCGGATTACAAGTCGTGCGGTATTGTGCGATATGGTTTTTGCATGTGGAATGGTCACCGATTTGGTATTACAAGTGGCGCGGAATGGCTTTCCTGCACGTGATATGGCCTATACCTCAACGATCCATTCCGCACTCAAACTGTAGTTATGTGTATTGCGAAACAAAAAAAGTTTCGCAAAACACATTTAAAACTGTAATGAATATATCATAATGGTTTGTTCCAGTTGTTGCTGTTTATATTTGTTGCAGTTCATATATTCTAACACTAGGGACAAGCATGAGGTATAACAGTGAAATGGGTGTGTTATCTTCAGTTAATAAAAAGTTCTTGAAGTTGAACAATGGTGCCTTCATGAGTTCTGTGCATTCTATAACAGGAGATCTTTACAAAAACTACCTTACAAAGTACACCTACACCCATAAATAACACTAAGCCGACATTCCCCCTCATTGCAATTAATAAATAAACTTATTAACACCTAAACAGCCATCCCTCCGCATCGCAACTACTAAATAAACGTATTAACCCCTCAAACACCATGCCCCCGCATAGCAACTACTAAATAAACCTAATAACCCCTAAACCTCCATCCCCCCACATCGCAACTACTAAATAAACCTATTAACCCCTAAACCATCATCCCCCCTGCATCACAACTACTAAATAAACATATTAACCTCTAAAAAACCATGTCCCCGCATAGCAACTACTAAATAAACCTAATAACCCCTAAACCTCCATCCCCCCACATCGCAACTACTAAATAAACCTATTAACCCCTAAACCATCATCCCCCCTGCATCACAACTACTAAATAAACCTATTAACCCCTCAACCGCCATGCCCCCGCATAGCAACTACTAAATAAACCTAACCCCTAAACCTCCATCCCCCCACATCACAACTACTAAATAAACCTATTAACCCCTAAACCATCATCCCCCTGCATCACAACTACTAAATAAACCTATTAACCCCTAAACAGCCATGCCCCCGCATAGCAACTACTAAATAAACATATTAACCCCTCAACTGCCATGCCCCCGCATAGCAACTACTAAATAAACCTAATAACCCCTAAACCTCCATCCCCCCAAATCACAACTACTAAATAAACCTATTAACCCCTAAACCATCATCCCCCCTGCATCACAACTACTAAATAAACCTATTAACCCCTAAACCATCATCCCCCCTGCATCACAACTACTAAATAAACCTATTAACCCCTAAACCACCATGTCCCCGCATAGCAACTACTATATAAACCTAATAACCCCTAAACCTCCATCCCCCCCACATTGCAACTACTAAATAAACCTATTAACCCCTAAACCATCATCCCCCCTGCATTGCAACTATTAAATAAACCTAATAAACCCTAAACCACCATCCCCCCACATCACAACTACTAAATAAACATATTAACCCCTAAACCTAACACCCCCTAACTTTACCAAAATTAAAATACACCTAAATTAAAGTTAAAATAAACTAACTACCTTAAAATAAATAAAAACTTACCTGTGAAACAAGCATAAGCTAATAAAATACCTAACATAACTTGTTAAAAAATAATAAAAAATACAAAAAATAAAAAACTTTCGGCCAGATTACGAGTTTTGCAGTAAGAGGGGTGCGGTGCCAACTTGCACGTTATTGTCACCGCTCACTTACCTACAACGCTGGTATTACAGGTTTTTATAAACCCGGCGTTAAAAGACAAGAAGTGAGCATAGAGCAAAATTGAGCTCCATACCGCACTCCAATACCAGCGCTGCTTAAGTCAAAACACCCCTAATCTTACACTTTTTAAACCCCTAATCTGCCGTCCCCGACATCGCCGCCACCTACATTATACTTATAAACCCCTAATCTGTCGCTCCGGACATCACTATAATAAATAATAAACATATTAACCCCTAAACCGCCGTACTCCCGCGTCACAAACACTAGTTAAATATTATTAACCTCTAATCTGCCGCCCCTAACATCGCCGCCATCTACCTACATTTATTAACCCCTAATCTGCTGCCCCAACGTCGCCGTCACTATACTAAATGTATTAATCCCTAAACCTAAGTCTAACCCTAACACCCCCTAACTTAAATATAATTAAAATAAATCTAAATAAAACCTACTATCATTACCTAAATAATTCCTATTTAAAACTAAATACTTACCTATAAAATAAACCCTAAGCTAGCTACAATATAACTAATAGTTACATTGTATCTAGCTTAGGGTTTATTTTTATTTTACAGGCAAGTTTGTATTTATTTTAACTAGGTAGAATAGTTACTAAATAGTTATTAACTATTTAATAACTACCTAGCTAAAATAAATACAAATTTACCTTTAAAATAAAACCTAACCTTAGTTACACTAACACCTATCACTACACTACAATTAAATAAATTACCTAAATTAAATACAATTAACTAAATTAAATACAAATACCTAACTTACAAAAAAAACAAACACTAAATTACACAAAATAAAAAACAAATTACAAGATATTTAAACTAATTACACCTAATCTAATAGCCCTATCAAAATAAAAAAAGCCCCTCCAAAATAAAAACAAACCCTAGCCTAAACTAAACTACCAATAGCCCTTAAAAGGGCCTTTTGTGGGGCATTGCCCCAAAGAAATCAGCTCTTTTACCTATAAAATAAAATACAAACAACCCTCCAACAGTAAAACCCACCACCCACACAACCAACCCCCCAAATAAAACCCTAACTAAAAAGCTAAGCTCCCCATTGCCCTGAAAAGGGCATTTGGATGGGCATTGCCCTTAAAAGGGCATTTAGCTCTATTGCAGCCCAAAGCCCTGACCTAAAAATAAAACCCACCCAATAAACCCTTAAAAAACCTAACACTAACCCCTGAAGATCCACTTACAGTTTTGAAGAGCCGACATCCATCCTCAACGAAGCCGGGAGAAGTTCTCATTGAAGCGGAAAGAAGTCCTCAACGAAGCCGGGAGAAGTCTTCATCCAAGCCGGGAGAAGTGGTCCTCCAGACGGGCAGAAGTCTTCATCCGGACGGCATCTTCTATCTTCATCCATCCGGCGCGAAGCGGGTCCATCTTCAAGACATCCAGCGCGGAGCATCCTCTTCTGCCGACGACTACCCGAAGAATGAATGTTCCTTTAAGTGACGTCATCCAAGATGGCGCCCCTTAGATTCTGATTGGCTGATAGAATTCTGCAATCAGCCAATAGGATTGAACTTCAATCCTATTGGCTGATCCAATCAGCCAATAGGATTGAACTTGCATTCTATTTTCTGTTCCAATCACTAGTATTTAACTAGTGTTTACCATGCGGGAGTGCGGCGGTTTAGGGGTTAATATGTTTATTATAGTGGCAGCGATGTCGTGAGCGGCAGATTAGGGGTCAATATTTTTATTTTAGTGTTTGCGATGCGGGAGGGCCTCGGTTTAGGGGTTAATAGGTAGTTTATGGTTGTTAGTGTACTTTTAGCACTTTAGTTATGAGTTTTATGCTACAGCTTTGTAGTGTAAAACTCATAACTACTGAATTTAGAATGCGTTACGAATCTTGCGGGATAGGCTGTACCACTCACTTTTTGGCCTAAAAAAAAAAAGCTTGTAATAACGGCGCTATGGAAGTCCCATTGAAAACATAGTATACGCAAATTACGTAAGTTGATTTGTGGTAAGGCCAAAAAAGTGTGCGGGATAGCTTTACCTACAAGACTCGTAATAGCAGCGGTAGTGAAAAAGCAGCGTTATGAGCCTTAACGCTGCTTTTTTACTCATAACGCAAAACTCGTAATCTAGCTGCTAAATTTTTACATATTTTTACTTCTTTTTTTTGTAATGGTAGGTTGTTTTTTTTTTCTTTTGGTAATGTTAGGATTTGTTATTTTTAGTAATGTTAGATTTATTTATTTTTGGTGATGTAGGTTTATTAGGTATTTTATTAGTTTATGCTTAGGTTTTAAGTTTTGTTTCACAGGTAAGTTTTTATTTGTTTTAAGGTAGTTAGTTTATTTTAACTTCAATGTTGGTGTATTTTAATTTTGGTAAAGTTACGGGGTGTTAGGTTTAGGGGTTAATAATTTAATGTAGGTAGTTGCGATGTGGGGGATGGCGGTTTAGGGGTTAATAGGTTTATTTAGTAGTTGCGATGTGGAGGGATGGCGGTTTAGGGGTTTATAGTTTTATTTAGTAGTTGCAATGTGAGGGGGATTGTGGTTTAGATTTTGGGGTCAAAGTTAGAAAAAGTGTGCACGTGTATGAGTGCGTTCTGCAGAAGCTATGGCCTATATAGCACCTTCCATATATGGAAATGCCAAGGGGGGAGCTTGCTGAATTGAAAAGGTTAATAGGTATTAAAACAGAAACGGTTTTGCAGGTAAGCTTTGGCTGCATTATATATTTAGAAACTTATGTTAGTTCACACTCGGCTAGATTACGAGTTTTGCGGTACAGCTATACCGCTGAAAAATTAGCCATTGTGCGTGGAATGGCCAGGAACGCATATTACGTGTTGCGGAGGAATAGCTGTAAACCGAAGCATTTTAACCTGTATCACAATGTCCATTCCACACTCAAAAAAATGACATTTGAGTGTGGGATTTCCATAGCGTGGGTATTACAGATTGTGCGGTCCGGCTAAAATGCTTGCTTTACAGCCTATACCGACACGATCCATACCGCCATCTGAGAGCAGTAGTTAAACTAAACTGTTACAAAGTACAGTAACATCCATAAACTACCTATTAACTCCTAAAACGCCACCCTCCCGCATCGCAAACACTTTTAAAACTTATTAACCCCTAATCTGCCATCCACCCACATCGCGACTATTAAATACATTTATTAACCCCTAATCTGCCACCCACCCACATCGTCAACACTATTTAAATATATTAACGCAGAAACTGCCGCTCCCCGTCATATAATAAAGGTATTAACCCCTAAACCTGCGGCCTCCCACATCGCCATCACTAAATAAACCTATTAACCCCTAAACTTCTTGCCTTCCACATCGCAGCCACTAAATAAACCTATTAACTCCTAAACCTCCGGCATCCCACATCGCTGCCTCTAAATAATCCTATTAACCCCTAAACCTCCGGCCTCCCACATCACTGACACAAAATAAACCTATTAACCCCTAAACCACCAGCTCCCCATATCGCAAAACACTAAAATAAACTATTAACCCCTAAACCTAACACCCCCTAACTTTAAATTAACATTACAATATAACTATATTTAAATAAATAAAAACTTACCTGTGAAATAAAAATAAACCTATCATTAAACTATAAATTAACCTAACATTACTATTCTAATAATAAAAAAAGAACTACCAATTAAAAATCCTGAATTACAAATTAAAAAAAAACTAATCCTACAAAAAAATTAAAAATCTAACATTACAAAAAAAAGAAACACTAAAATTACAAAAAATAGGGGGGGGCGGAGCCAACTGTGGACGGGAACAGTCGCACATTGAAGGAGCTCCTCTGTTAAATAATTTAATGATGTCCTGTTTTACTCAAAGTTATCTCAAATGGCTTGCAAAAAGGAGTATAGGTATACACCAAAAGTAACCTAAGATGGATTTGGCACCTAAATTGGGGTAGACATTGAAAGCACATATTACACACCCCGATCTGCGACGCCAAGGATGTACCTAACAGGCCCAAATGCTATTTCTTTGAGTACCCTTGACCCCACTTCCATTACAAGAACATAGAGTAGTGGCGATCTGATCCACCTTACAAAGACTTAGCGCAGCGACACAACAGACGGATAAGCGGCTCATTAACATTAATATAATGCTCCATTTGAGTGGCGCGAGTCGCCATCTTTGCTAGAGACTGCTCTGTATTTCACTTCCAGTACCCGCATCAACTTATACTACGGAAGCGGCACCTATACACAGTCATCAGCACCGGTATCGAATAAGCCCTCAAGTCATGGAGCTGGAGATCTCTCTCTTGAGAGCGCTATGTGATCCGCTTGACTACTACCAGACGAGCCTAGTGGATACGATACATACAGCTATGGCATCCTCCTTCATTACGGGCCCCATCACGAGCCTCCATACTAGCAGCTCTGAAGCCCTACCCAATATACTAGATGAGTGCGGTTGTCAATCGCCCACTACGAGCTGTGAAACTTTCGCTAAGTCCGCTCTACTAAGAGAGCAGGAGCCTGATGATACTTCGCAGTATTCAGTTTCAGGAGTCACTGAAGGCCTGCAGTCCGGACACTGTTTAGATTCACCCACAGGCTGTAAGTTGGAGCAACAAGATGCGGGAACTTGCAGTTCTCATATACTGAATGCAGATAGCAGCAGAAGCCTTCGATCTGAGAGGGGGAGAGATAATCAGAAGTCTGCATTGGGAAACCCATATCAAAGATCGCAGCTGTTATCCCATTATAATTGGGCCCTTGGGATCCTGACAATTACAGACCTGATACTGCATCACCTTAGGTTTCATAGAGGATAATCACAAATGTTGGGAAGCACCGACCGCAAACCGAATCTAGACTCGGTGAGATTAGGGGTGGGCTGAGTCACCCCTGACCCCAGGACAGTGACTGTTCAACACTGGGCTAGAGTTACTTTAATTGTACAACCGCATTGCCCCCACTGTTGGACTTCATTAGATCCCTATCCTGCAGTAGATAGCTTTACAAATGTTGATGTACTACTCTTAGAAATTATTCTCTTTTTATTTGGTTAAATGTTTGTATGCCCCAGTACATTTACCCTTACATGATATTACCTTTTTTTTGAGGGAGATACTATGACTCCTAGCTCCCATAAATACCGTTTCTAGTTTAGCTCTGTCAGCCCTGTTATTTTTTGTCTGTTTATAACACACTGTTCAGCAGGTTTTGATTATAGCGGTATTTTGTTTTTTCTTTTCTTTTTTTTTAGGTCTATACTATGTTTTCGTATGCTGAACTTCATTTGCAGGAGTGCATAGTACACAGTTTAGTTAGCTGAATTTTTAGATTGCTATGTTAAAGGGCCACTAAACCCAAAATCTTTCTTTCATGATTCAGATAGAGAATACAAATTTAAACAACATTACAATTTACTTGTATTATTTATTTTGCTTAATTTTTTAGATATCCTTAGTTGAAGAAAAAGCAATGCACATGGTGAGCCAATCACACAAGGCTTCTATGTGCAGCAACCAATCAGCAGCTACTGAAGTAATAATGAATCAAAGAATATCAAGAAAATAAAACAAATTAGATAATAGAAGTAAATTAGAAAGATGTTTAGAATTTAATTCTCTTTGTAAATCATGAAAGAAAAATGTGGGTTTCATGTCCCTTTAAGGTCTGAGGATTAGTTTCTCTTCTTCATATCAATATACAAGAGGGTATATACAGCACATCCCCCTATCATTCTTAGGTTACAAGGTAGGAGTGTGCAAGCATTCTTAAAGGGTGTATAGGAAACATGTACAAGTAAACACTGATACTGGGTCTAGTACGGTCTTAAACTACAGAGGTTCTATATTTCACAGTGTTTTCATGTTCCAAGTCATGAATACTATATTTTGAATGTGGTATGTCTTCAGGCCTCCAGCTAGCTTATGAATATTTTGCATAACCCCCCACATACTACGTGACTCAGTGACATATAGGTCATTTTATATGTTTAACTCACAATATTTTGGTAATTCAATTTTCTAGATGATGATATCTAAAAGTATTGTACATCTCTATCAATTGCTGTGGTATATCAGCATATCTGTACTAGAAATGTTATGCCTTTTGCACTTTCATATTTAGGCTATCTACAATGGCACTGACCGTTTTACTTATCTTGTAATGATGCAGTTCAATATGCGCTGTGATTATTTGTTAAAACATTTCTTTTGGTTATCATTTTTATACTTACTTTGCGAGTTATTACTATTTTATGGTAGTCTCTAATGTAATATAAAGTCCTTATGTATTTAGTTCATTATCCCCATATGTTCCGTTAAAAACTTAGGATACTAACCCAACTGATCATTCATATAACTATTCATATGCTTCTTAAACTGGATCCGACTGATTCTTATTATATTGTCACGCTACATGAGTGGTTCTTATGTTTTATTGTTAGTAATCTTAATTAGGGAATATTATTGATAAGCATCTATATTGTTCAAATTGTAGTGTATAGGATGCATAGACATGTGCTTATAATCATTCTGATAATTTAAATACAATACCCTATTTCTCTTGCAAGGTGTATCCAGTCCACGGATTCATCCTTACTTGTGGGATATTCTCATTCCCTACAGGAAGTGGCAAAGAGAGCACACAGCAGAGCTGTCCATATAGCTCCCCCTCTGGCCCTGCCCCCCAGTCATTCTCTTTGCCACTCTAACAAGTAGCATCTCCACGGGAGGGTAAAGTGAATGTGGTGTTAGATTTGTAGTTTTATATCTTCAATCAAAAGTTCAACTTAAATCAAACTAAAATCCATTGCTGTTCCCACACAGGACTGAGGAGTACCAGAAAACTTCAGTTGGGGGGAACAGTTTGCAGGCTTAACTGCTTTGAGGTATGTTTCAGTCATATTTTTTCTAGTCAAGGCAAGATAATACTAGAAGACTGACAAGATTCCCCATGTGGGAAGGGTAAGCCATGTTCTGAGACTTAGTATAGAACTAGAGGCTTATTTAAGAGGGCTCAATAGACTGGTTATCATTTTTACAGGGCAATCGATTATTTTATTTAGCAAAATACTCTTTATTGACACTTTTTTAAGCACTTTTGGTGTGTTCATTGGGGTTTTATTCCACATGGCATTAATTTTAGTCACCTAAATTGGGTTCTGAAGGCCCCACAGCTCCAGAGTGGAGTGAGAGGGGCCTAATTTCGCGCCTCAGTTGCGCAGTTTATTCTGACAGATTTCCTTGCATGCTGCTTCACATGGGTCCAGAGACTGCTTGAGGACTTCAGGAGGCTTCATTTTCTCAAATCCAATCCTTAAGGGAAGGTAGGGCCACGCAGGCTGCTGTGGCAAGGTGCTGTAGTTCATTAACCGGTTGTTTGCTTTAGGCGGCTCCGGTTTGGGCATTAAAGGGTTAATCAGGCTGAAACTTGCTGTGCAATCATATCAAAGCATTAGGCACATACTGTAAAAATTTCAAGAGATTTGGTTCATTTTTCACTGTTTTGTAAAATTGTGTGTGCTTTTCTTTCTTAAAGGCACAGTACCATTTATTGCAAATTGTATTTTTTACTTGATAAAGTGTTTTTCCAAGCCTGCTTGTGTATAATACTAATCTGTTAAACATGTCTGACACTAAGGAAAAGCCTTGCTCTATGTGTTCAGAAGCCATGGTGGAACCCCCACTCAAAATGTGTCCCAAGTGCACTAACGTATCTATACACTTTAAAGATCATATTGTGTCACTTAAAAATATAGCCCTAGATGATTCTTTGACTGAAGTTAATGAGGATAGTCCGCCTTCCTCTCCCCATGTGTCATCACCAGTTACGCCCACTCAAGCGATACCTAGTACCTCTAGTGCAGGGGTCAGCAACCTTCGGCTCCCAGATGTTTTGTAACTACATTTCCCATGATGCTCAGATAGCCTAAAGAGTGTCTCAGCATCGTGGGAAATGTAGTTCCAAAACATCTGGGAGCCGAAGGTTGCTGACCCCTGCTCTAGTGCATTAGCACCTATTACATTGCAACAACTGGCGGCAGTCATGGATAATTCCCTTGCGGTCTTTCTATCCAAACTGCCAGTTTTCCCTAAAAAGCGATATAGCTCTGTTTTGAGAACAGATGAGGAGCAGTCGGAAGCTTTGGGAGGTTTATCTGATGTACCCTCACAACACTCTGAAGTAGGGGCGAGGGATGTAATGTCTGAGGGAGAAATTTCTGACTCAGGAAAAGTTTCTCAGCGGGCAGAATCAGATTCACTAGCATTTAAATTTAAATTGGAACACCTCCGCGTACTGCTTAGGGAGGTCTTATCAACTCTGGATGATTGTGACCCTATGGTGGTCCCAGAGAAATTGTGTAAAATGGACAAATATCTAGAAGTCCCGGTATACACTGATGCGTTTCCGATCCCTAAGAGGGTGGCGGATATTGTTACTAGGGAATGGGAAAGACCAGGTGTACCTTTTGTTCCCCCCCCCTATCTTTAAGAAAATGTTCCCCATAATTGATCCCAGGCGGGACGCATGGCAGACGTCCCTAAGGTAGAGGGGGCAGTTTCAACACTAGCCAAGCGCACAACCATACCAATTGAAGACGGTTGTGCTTTTAAAGATCCTATGGATAAAAAATTAGGTTTACTAAAGAAAATATTTGTTCAACAAGGTTTCCTTCTCCAACCTATTGCCTACATTATTCCTGTAACTACTGCAGCGGCTTTTTGGTTTGAGGCGCTGGAGGAGTCGCTCCAGAGGGAGACTTCATATGACGAAGTCATGGATAGAATTAAGGCTCTAAAACTGGCTAATTCTTTTATCACAGATGCCGCTTTGCAATTAGCTAAGTTAGCGGCGAAACATTCTGGTTTTGCCATCATGCCGCGCAGAGCGCTTTGGCTCAAATCATGGTCGGCCGATGTGTCGTCCAAAACAAAATTACTAAATATTCCTTTCAAGGGAAAGACCCTTTTCGGGCCCGAGTTGAAAGAGATTATTTCGGATATCACTGGGGGAAAGGGCCATTCCCTCCCACAAGATAGGCCTTTTAAGGCTAAAAACAAGGCTAATTTTCGTTCCTTTCGCAACTTCAGGAGCGGTCCTGCTTCAACCTCTGCAACCGCAAAGCAAGAGGGTAACGCTTCACAGCCCAAGGCAACCTGGAAACCTTTGCAGGGCTGGAACAAGGGTAAACAGGCCAAAAAGCCTGCGGCTGCTACTAAGACAGCATGAAGGGGTAGCCCCCGATCCGGGACCGGATCTGGTAGGGGGCAGACTCTCTCTCTTTGCTCAGGCTTGGGCAAGAGATGTTCCCGATTCCTGGGCATTAGAGATCGTTGCTCAGGGATATCTTCTAGAATTCAAGGAATCTCCTCCAAGGGGAAGTTTCCATATTTCTCGTCTGTCTACAGACCAGACAAAGAAAGAGGCGTTCTTATGCTGTGTAGAAGATCTACTCCAGATGGGAGTGATATATCCAGTTCCAATTACAGAACAAGGACTGGGTTTTTACTCAAACCTGTTTCTGGTTCCCAAAAAGGAAGGAACTTTCAGGCCAATCCTGGATCTAAAAATTCTAAACAAATTCCTCATAGTTCCATCATTCAAAATGGAGACCATTCGGACAAACTTACCGATGATCCAGGAAGGTCAATATATGACTACCGTGGATTTAAAGGATGCGCACCTTCATATTCCTATCCACAAAGATCACCATCAGTTCCTAAGGTTCACTTTTCTGGACAAGCATTACCAGTTCGTGGCCCTTCCCTTCGGGTTGGCCACCGCTCCCAGAATTTTCACAAAAGTGCTAGGGTCCCTTCTAGCGGTTCTAAGACCGCGGGGCATTGCAGTAGCACCTTATCTGGACGACATCTTAATACAGGCGTCGTCTTTTCCCAGAGCCAAGGCTCATACAGATATTGTTCTGGCCTTTCTAAGGTCTCACGGGTGGAAGGTGAACACCGAAAAAAGTTCTCTGTCCCCGCTCACAAGGGTTCCCTTCCTGGGAACATTAATAGACTCGGTAGAAATTAAAATATTTCTGACGGAGGTCAGAAGGTTAAAGCTTTTAAGTACTTGCCGAGCTCTTCATTCCATTCCTCGGCCTTCTGTAGCTCAGTGCATGGAGGTAATCGGCTTAATGGTAGCAGCAATGGACGTAGTCCCTTTTGCTCGAATTCATCTCAGGCCACTGCAATTGTGCATGCTCAAACAGTGGAATGGGGATTATGCAGATTTGTCTCCTCAAATCCAACTGGACCAGAAAACCAGAGATTCTCTTCTCTGGTGGTTGTCTCAGGATCACCTGTCTCAGGGAATGTGCTTCCGCAGACCATTGGATCATTGTAACAACCGACGCCAGTCTGTTAGGCTGGGGCGCGGTCTGGGGCTCTGAAAGCTCAGGGCCTATGGTCTCGGGAAGAGTCTCGTCTCCCGATAAACATTTTGGAACTGAGAGCGATATTCAACACGCTCCAGGCATGGCCTCAGCTAGCGGCGGCCACATTCATCAGATTTCAGTCGGACAACATCACGACTGTAGCATACATCAATCATCAGGGAGGAACAAAGAGTTCCTTAGCGATGAAGGAAGTAACCAAGATAATCAGGTGGGCGGAGGATCACTCTTGCCATCTATCTGCAATTCACATCCCAGGAGTAGACAACTGGGAAGCGGATTTCCTAAGTCGTCAGACTTTTCACCCGGGGGAGTGGGAACTCCATCCGGAGGTTTTTGCTCAGCTGACCCAGCTATGGGGCATTCCAGAGTTGGATCTGATGGCGTCCCGTCAGAACACCAAACTTCCTCTTTACGGATCCAGGTTCAGGGACCCCAAGGCGGCATTGATAGATGTTCTAGTAGCGCCTTGGTCCTTCAATCTGGCTTATGTCTTTCCACCGTTTCCCCTTCTCCCTCGGCTGGTAGCCAGAATCAAACAGGAGAAGGCCTTGGTAATTCTGATAGCGCCTGCGTGGCCACGCAGGACTTGGTTTGCAGACCTAGTGGACATGTCATCTGTCCCACCATGGACACTGCCAATGAGGCAGGATCTTCTAATACAGGGTCCGTTCAAGCATCCAAATCTAGTTTGTCTGCAGCTGACTGCTTGGAGATTGAACGCTTAATTCTATCCAAGCGTGGGTTCTCTGAATCAGTCATAGATACTCTGATCCAAGCTAGAAAGCCTGTCACCAGGAAAATTTACCATAAGATATGGAGGAAATATCTTTGTTGGTGTGAATCCAAGGGTTACTCGTGGAGTAAGATTAGGATTCCAAGAATATTGTCTTTTCTCCAAGAAGGATTGGAGAAAGGTTTGTCAGCTAGTTCCTTAAAGGGACAGATATCCGCTCTGTCTATCCTTTTACACAAGCGTCTGGCAGAAGTACCAGATGTTCAAGCGTTTGCACAGGCTTTAGTCAGAATCAAGCCTGTCTATAAACCAGTGGCTCCTCCATGGAGTCTAAATCTAGTTCTTTCAGTTCTTCAAGGGGTTCCGTTTGAACCTTTACATTCCATAGATATTAAGTTATTATCTTGGAAAGTTTTGTTTCTGGTAGCTATATCTTCTGCTCGAAGAGTTTCAGAATTGTCTGCTTTGCAGTGTAATTCACCCTATCTGGTGTTCCATGCAGATAAGGTAGTTTTGCGTACCAAACCTGGTTTTCTTCATAAAGTTGTTTCTAATAAGAACATTAACCAGGAAATCATTGTTCCTTCCCTGTGTCCTAATCCAATTTCTAAGAAGGAACGACTTTTACACAATCTTGATGTGGTTCGTGCTTTGAAATTTTATTTACAAGCAACTAAGGATTTCAGACAAACATCTTCTTTGTTTGTTGTCTATTCCGGTAAGAGGAGAGGTCAGAAAGCGACTGCTACCTCTCTTTCCTTCTGGTTGAAAAGCATCATCCGATTGGCTTATGAGACTGCTGGGCAGCAGCCTCTTGAACTAATTACAGCTCATTCCACCAGAGCTGTGGCTTCCACTTGGGCTTTCAAGAATGAGGCTTCTGTTGAACAGATTTGTAAGGCAGCGACTTGGTCTTCACTGCATACTTTTGCCAAATTTTACAAATTCGATACTTTTGCTTCTTTGGAGGCTATTTTTGGGAGAAAGGTTTTGCAAGCAGTGGTGCCTTCCGTTTAGGTTACCTGTCTTGTTCCCTCCCTTCATCCGTGTCCTAAAGCTTTGGTATTGGTATCCCACAAGTAAGGATGAATCCGTGGACTGGATACACCTTGCAAGAGAAAACAGAATTTATGCTTACCTGATAAATTACTTTCTCTTGCGGTGTATCCAGTCCACGGCCTGCCCTGGCAATTAAGTCAGGTTAAAATTTGTTGTTTAAACTACAGTCACCACTGCACCCGGGGGGCGGAGCCAGAGGGGGAGCTATATGGACAGGTCTGCTGTGTGCTCTCTTTGCCACTTCCTGTAGGGAATGAGAATATCCCACAAGTAAGGATGAATCCGTGGACTGGATACACTGCAAGAGAAAGTAATTTATCAGGTAAGCATAAATTCTGTTTTTTATACTATGTATGATTAAACACTCTACTAAAATAGAAAAGATAGGGAAGGTATCTCCCCTCACCCTTTCCCACTCAGTGTATCAGGGTGGGTCATACCCAATAACCCTTTTCCGTCTGTGTCCAGTGGAGACATCCGTCCCTGAGGGGGGATACAAATTACATCCCTTACTCATACTGGTTTTAACATAAATGCCATAAGCTTGTAAAATGAGTGACCCTATATTATTTCACAACTTGGATGCATCTATCTGTACAATAGCTTATCGGCTATGTCAGTTCCCAAGCATTCTGTCTTTATCATTTACTGTTTGTGACAATTACCACTTCATTTAGTATAAAAATCTACATTGCTGACTTAGTTAAAGTCACTAGGCTTCTTAAAGGGACACTGAACCCAAATTTTTTCTTTTGTGATTCAGGTAGAGCATGACATTTTAAGCAACTTTCTAATTTACTCCTATTATCAAATGTTCTTCATTCTCTTGGAATCTTTATTTAAAATGCAAGAATGTAAGTTTAGATGCCGGCCCATTTTTGGTGAACAACCTAGGTTGTCCTTGATGATTGGTGGATAAACTCATCCACCAATCAAAAACTGCTGTCCAGAGTTCTGAACCAAGAAAAAAACTTAGATGCCTTCTTTTTTATATGAAGATAACGAGAGAACGAAGAAACATTGATAATAGGAGTAAATTAGAAAGTTGCTTAAAATTGCATGCTCTATCTGAATCACAAAAGAAAAATTTTGGGTTCAGTGTCCCTTTAAGTTGATTTAAAAATAGCCTAATATTACTTGCTATTTTAGCATGTGTGACTATGTTTCTATGCTCACTTTATTTAAGCACATAGGTTTTGTTAAACAAGATTATGTTCATATTAAGAAATAGTTATTCTACTCTTGTTGGCTCCGCCCTCCCATCCCCATTGCCACACCCAGGCTTAGGCCTGGGCTCATATCATTTCATCTATATTCGCTTAATAATGCCCCCCCCCCCCATACTGTTTGCTACATGCATAAAACATTGCTAAATTAGAACCTTGACACCTCTTTGTTTCTCTTCACCTCTTCTTTTGACTACTACCGAGCGGTGTTTACCCGCTGATGCTGGTCAAACGAAGATACCTTGTTATAAGAAATAAGGACAGAGGGCTTAGACATTAACTATTTTATTTTTTCCATTCCTCTTATTATTCTCCTCCCTGAGGAACACCCAAATGTCTTGAGATAAAGATGCCAAACATTTACAGATTGTCTTGTACATTAGTGCAATGTTCTCATTCTAAAATATATCACTGGAAATGTATAATTTATGTGGTTATCATTTTAGGTGCTGTATTGCTTCCTATATCAATTGGCTCATGAGTAGCCATCGAATTAACCACTGTTAAATGCTATTTAATATGTTATAAAACGAGATTCTCAAGTTATAGATAACTAAGTATTGTACAATTATCACTTGTTATATATATAAAAAATAAAAAACACTAAGATCACAAAAAATAATAAAGGAAATTATCAAAAATAAAAACAATTACACCTAATTTTATAGCCCTATAAAAACAAAAAAGCCCCCCAAAATAAAAACACCCCCTAGCCTACAATAAACTACCAATAGCCCTTAAAGGGGCCTTTTGTAGGGCATTACCCTAAGTTAAACAGCTCTTTTACCTGTAAAAATATACAAAGTCCCCCCAACAGTAATACTCACCACCCAACCAATCCCCCAAAATAAAAAACCTAACTCTAAAATAAAAACTAAGCAATCCAAAGAGGCATTTGTATGGGCATTGCCCTTAAAGGGTATTCAGCTCTTATTAACTGCACTTTAAAGGACATTCAGCTCTTTTACAATTTGCCCAAAGCCCTAATCTTAAAAAAGGTTCCTGATGTCCAGACATCCATCTCCGGCGAGAAGACTTCATCCAGGCGGCGACATCTTCTTTCAATACCGGATGGGCGTTTTCTATCTTCATCTCGGCAGCGCAGAGCGGAGCCATCCTGGACCGACGATGACATCCTGCACAGTAGCCCTCATCCTATTGGCTGTTTTGAACAGCCAATAGGATTTCAGAGGCTCTCATCATATTGTCTGATTTGAATTTGAAGAATCAAATCAGCCAATAGGAATGCAAGGTACGTCATTTTGAAATGGGTACCTTGAATTCAACTTCAGTGTACGAAGGTGACCGTATGAAGAGGATGCTCCGCGCAGGATGTCATCGACGGTTCAGGATGGCTCCGCTCGGCCCCGCCGGGATGAAGATAGAAGACGCCCCCGTGATGGATGAAGATGTCGCCGCCTGGATGAAGACTTCTCGCCACCTGGATGGAGATGGATGTCCGGCCTTCAGGAACCGTGAGTAGATATTCTGGGGTTAGTGTTGGGTATTTTTTTTGGGGTGGGTTTTTTCAGATTAGGGCTTTGGGCAAATTGTAAAAGAGCTGAATGCCCTTTTAAAGGCAGTGAAAAAGAGCTGAATGCCCTTTTAAGGGCAATGCCAATACAAATACCCCTTGAGGGGCAATGGGTAGCTTAGGTTTTTTACAAGTAAAAGAGCTGTTTAACTTAGGGCAATGCCCTACAAAAGGCCCTTTTAAGGGCTATTGGTAGTTTATTGTAGGCTAGGGGGTGTTTTTATTTTGTTGGGCTTTTTTATTTTTATAGGGCTATTCGATTAGGTGTAATTGTTTTTATTTTTGATAATTTTGTTTATTATTTTTTGTAATCTAAGTGTTTTTTATTTTTCATAATTTAGTGTTTATTATTTTTTGTAATTTTAGATTTTTTACATTTTTTTGTAGTGTTAGGTTTTTTTAAATTTGTAATTTAGATTTTTTAATTGGTATTTTTTTTATTTTATTAGAATAGTAATGTTAGGTTCATTTATAGTTGAAGTTTTTTTTTTATTTCACAGGTAAGTTTCTTTCATGTAATTGGCAAGAGTCCATGAGCTAGTGATGTATGGGATATACAATCCTACCAGGAGGGGCAAAGTTTCCCAAACCTCAAAATGCCTATAAATACACCCCTCACCACACCCATAATTCAGTTTTACAAACTTTGCCTCCTATGGAGGTGGTGAAGTAAGTTTGTGCTAAGATTTCTACGTTGATATGCGCTTCTCAGCATTTTGAAGCCCAATTCCTCTCAGAGTACAGTGAATGTCAGAGTGATGTGAAGGGAGTATCACCTATTGAATGCAATGATTTCCCTCACAGGTATCTATTTCATAGGTTCTCTATTATCGGTCGTAGAGATTCATCTCCTACCTCCCTTTTCAGATCGACGATATACTCTCATATTCCATTACCTCTACTGATAACCGTTTCAGTACTGGTTTGGCTATCTGCTATATGTGGATGGGTGTCTTTTGGTAAGTATGTTTTCATTACTTAAGACACTCTCAGCTATGGTTTGGCACTTTATGTTTTATATAAAGTTCTAAATATATGTATTGTACTTATATTTGCCATGATTCAGGTTTTCAGTATATTTCCTTTTTGCAGACTGTCAGTTTCATATCTGGGAAATGCATTTTTTAGGAAAATGTATTTCTTACCTGGGGTTTAGTCTCTTTTTTCAAATTGACTGTCTTTTAAATTTGCGGGCAGAATTAGGCTCGCGAGGGCGCAAAAAGCCAAAGTTTATTACGTCATCCTTGGTGCGAGATTTTTTGGTGTGAAGTTACGTTCGTTGACGCAAATTCGTCATTTCCGGCGTCTTAGTTGACACTGAGTCTTTAACAAGGTTGCGTCATCTGTGACGCGAGTGTGTAATTTCCGGACGTTTTTGGCGGCAAAAAATATTTTTCTGTTTGTGTGCATCATACTTGGCGCCAAATATTTTCATTATTTAAGACCCCATTCCTATATGCCTCTTGCCTTTTTCTCTATCAGAGGGCTATGCTGTTTGCATTTTTTCCCATTCCTGAAACTGCCATATAAGGAAATTAATAATTTTGCTTTATATGTTGTTTTTTTCTCTTACATTTGCAAGATGTCTCAATCTGATCCTGTCTCAGAAATCACTGTTGGAACCCAGCTGCCTGATAACAGTTCTACCAAAGCTAAGTGCATTTGTTGTAAATTTGTGGAGGTTATACCTCCAGCTGTGGTTTGTAATAGTTTTACATGCAGAGAATGTATCCATCAGTAGTAGTTCATTACCTGTTGCTGATCCCTCAACATCTAATGCACAAGATATACCTGTAAATTTTTTATTTATTTTTTCTGATTCTATTCAGAAGGCTTTGTCTGCCATCCCGCCTTCTAATAAACGTAAAAGGTCTTTTAAAACTTCTCATAAAGTTGATGAAATTTCAAATGACCGGCAACATGCTGAATTATACTGCTCTGATGAGGATCTATCTGGTTCAGAAGATCCTACCTCAGATATTGACACTGACAAATCTTCTTATTTATTTAAAATGGAGTATATTCGTTCTTTGTTAAAAGAAGTGTTGATTACTTTGGATATGGAGGAAACTAGTCCTCTTGATATTAAAGCTAGTAAACATTTAAATTCTGTTTATGATCCTCCTGTGGTTACTCCAGAGGTTTTTCCAGTTCCTGATGCTATTTCTGATATGATTTCTAAGGAATGGAATAGGCCTGGTACTTCTTTTATTCCTTCTTCAAGGTTTAAAAAAATGGTATCCTTTGCCAGCAGTTACTTTAGAGTTTGGGGAAAAGATCCCTAAAGTTGATGGGGCTAACTCTACTCTTGCTAAACGTACTACTATTCCTACGGAAGATAGTACTTCTTTTAAAGATCCTTTAGATAGGAAACTTTAATCTTATAAGGAAAGCCTATTTATATTCAGGTCATCTTCTCAGGCCTGCCATTTCTTTGGCTGATGTTGCAGCTGCTTCAACTTTTTGGTTGGAGACTTTAGCGCAACAAGTATTGGATCCTGAATTGTCTAGCATTGTTAACTAGATTCAACATGCTATTAATTTTATTTGTGATGCCATTTTTGATACCATCAAAACTGATGTTAAATCTATGTGTTTAGCTATTTTAGCTAGAGGAGCTTTGTGGCTTAAATCTTGGAATGCTGACATGACTTCTAAGTCCAGAATGCTATATCTTTCTTTTCAAGGTAATAAGTTGTTTGGTTCTCAGTTGGATTCAATAATTTCAACTGTCACTGGGGGGAAGGGAGTTTTTTTGCCTCAGGATAAAAGACCTAAGGGTAAATTTAAAGCTTCTAACCGTTTTTGTTCCTTTCGACAAAATAAGGAACAGAAACCTAATCCTTCCCCCAAGGAATCTGTTTCCAATTGGAAACCTTCCTCAAATCGGAATAAATCCAAGCCATTTAAGCCAGCCCCCAAGTCCGCATGAAGGTGCGGCCCTCATTGCAGCTCAGCTGGTAGGGGGTAGATTAAGATTTTTCAAAGATGTTTGGACCAATTCGGTTCAAAATCAATGGGTTCAGAGTATTGTCTCTCAGGGGTACAGAATAGGATTCAGAGTAAGACCGCCTGTGAGAAGATTTTTTCTCTCACGAATTCCAGCAAACCCAGTAAAGGCTCAGGCTTTCCTGAAGTGTGTTTCAGACCTGGAATTATCAGGGGTAATCATGCCAGTTCCGTTTCAGGAACAGTGTCTGGGGTTTTATTCAAATCTATTCATTGTCCCAAAGAAAGAAAATTAATTCAGACCAGTTCGGGATCTAAAAATTTTGATTCATTATGTAAGAATTCCAACTTGTCCACAATAGACTTACAGGATGCATATCTTCATATTCCGATTCATCCAGATCATTATCAGTTTCTGAGATTCTCTTTTCTAGACAAGCATTACCAATTTGTCGCTCTTCCTTTAGACCTAGCGACATCTCCAAGAATCTTTTCAAAGGTTCTCGGTGTCCTACTCTCTGTAATCAGAGAATGGGGTATTGCAGTGTTTCCTTATTTGGACGATATCTTGGTACTAGCTCAGTCTTTACATTCTGCAGAATCTCACACAAATCAACTAGTGTTGTTTTTTCAAAGACATGGTTGGAGAATTAATTTACCAAAAAGTTCCTTGATTCCTCAGACAAGGGTCTTTTTAGGTTTCCAGATAGATTCAGTGTCCATGACTCTGTCTCTAACAGACAAGAGACGATTAAAATTGGTTTCCGCTTGTCGGAACCTTCAATCTCAGTCATTCCCTTCAGTAGCTATGTGCATGGAAGTTTTAGGTCTCATAACTGCAGCATTGGACGCGATACCCTTTGCTCGTTTTCATATGAGATCTCTCCAGCTTTGTATGCTGAATCAATGGTGCAGGGATTATACAAGGATATCACAATTAATATCCTTAAATCCCAATGTTCTACTATCTCTGACTTGGTGGTTAGATCACCATCATATAGTTCTAGGGGCCTCTTTGGTTTGTCCAACCTGGACTGTGATCACAACAGATACAAGTCTTTCAGGTTTTGGAGCTGTTTGGGGATCTCTGACAGCACAAGGGGTTTGGAAATCTTAAGAGGCGAGATTACCAATCAATATTTTGGAACTCCGTGCAATTTTCAGGGCTCTTCAGGTTTGGCCTCTGTTGACGAGAGAACTGTTCATTTGTTTTCAGACAGACAATATCACAGCTTTGGCATATGCCAATCATTAGTGTGGGACTCACAGTCCCCTAGCTATGAAAGAAGTATCTTGAATACTTTCCTGGGCGGAATCCAGCTCTTGTCTAATTTCTGTGGTACATATCCAGGTGTAGACAATTGGGAAGCCAGATGTGTCCAGATGTGTTTTCTCAGATTGTTCAGATGTGGGGTCTTCCAGAAATAGATCTGATGGCTTCTCATCTAAACAAGAAACTTCCCAGGTACCTGTCCAGGCCCAGGGATCTTCAGGCGGAAGCAGTGGATGTGTTGACACTTCCTTGGTGTTACCAACCTGCTTATATTTTCCCGCCTCTAGTTCTTCTTCCAAGAGTGATATCCAAAATAATCATGGAACAATCGTTTGTATTGCTGGTAGCTCCAGCATGGCCTTACAGGTTTTGGTATGCGGATCTTGTTCGGATGTCCAGTTGCCAACCTTGGCCTCTTCCATTAAGGCCGGACCTTCTGTCTCAAGGTCCGTTTTTCCATCAGGATCTCAAATCATTAAATTTGAAGGTATGGAAATTGAATGCCTAATGCTTAGTCATAGAGGTTTCTCTGACTCAGTGATTAATACTATGTTACAGGCTCGTAAATCTGTTTCTAGAAAGATTTATTATCGAGTTTGGAAGACTTATATTTCTTGGTGTTCTTCTCAAATTCTCTTGGCAATCTTTCAGAATTCCTAGAATTTTAGAATTTCTCCAGGATGGTTCGGATAAGGGTTTGTCTGAAAGTTCCTTGAAGGGACCAATCTCTGCCATTTGTGTCTTATTTTACAGAAAGATTGCTAAGCTTCCTGATATTCACTGTTTTGTACAGGCTTTGGTTCGTATCAAGCCTGTCATCAAATCAATCTCTCCTCCTTGGAGTCTTAATTTCGTTTTGAAGGCTTTACAGGCTCCTCCATTTGAGCCTATGCATTCTTTGGACATTAAACTACTTTCTTGGAAAGTGTTGCTCCTTTTGGCCAAAGCACAATTATTTCCAAATTCCTTTGTTGATGCTTTTTACTCCTTTCCTTATCACCCCACTACTTGGCTATTCGAACTGAACTGAATTGTGGGTGTGGTGAGGGGTGTATTTATAGGCATTTTGAGGTTTGGGAAACTTTGCCCCTCCTGGTAGGATTGTATATCCCATACGTCACTTGCTCATGGACTCTTGCCAATATAAAAGAAATGAATTTATCAGGTAAGTTCTTACATAAATTATGTTTTTTATTTTTTTTAAGATAGTTATATTGCAATTTTAATTTAAAGTTAGGGGGTGTTAGGCTTAGGGGTTAATAGTTTAATTTAGTGTTTTGCAATGTGGGGGGGGGGAGGCGGTTTAGGGGTTAATAGGTTTATTTTGGTGTCGGGGAGCAGCGGATTAGGGGTTAATAACTTTATTTAGTGGCGGCGATGTCGGGGAGCAGAGGATTAGGAGTTAATAACTTTAGTGTGGCCGATGTCGGGAGCGGCGGATTAGGGGTGTTTAGACTAGGGGTTTATGTTAGGGTGTTAGGTTTAAATGTAACTTATTCTTCCCCATAGACATCAATGGGGTTGCATTACGGCGCTTTGCCATTCCGCACTTCAAGTGTTTTTTTTCAAACACTTTCTCCCCATTGATGTCTATGGGAGAAAGCGTTCATGAGCCCGTCAAATCAGCCCTTGGCTTTTGTGCGGTATGGAGCTTAATGCACCATAACGCACAGCACAAGGAGGCTTTTCAGTAATTTGTAATGGCAGCGCTATTGAGAGTGAAATAACGCCATTTTTTTGGTGTTATTTTCGCACCGTTTAGAACAAAACTCGTAATCTAGGCAATTGTTTTATGTCCCTTTAACTGAAGGATATGTTATGGCTAGAAGAGGCTGAAAAATAAGGTAAAATGTTATGAGAATTACATTATATAATATATACAGTATATAGGGTGTAATGGTGAATTATTCTGAAATCCAGACTTTTTCATTAACATTTTTTTTTTTAAAGGGACAGTCAACACCAGAATTTTTGTTGTTTTAAAAGATAAATAATCCCTTTATTACCCATTCCCCAGTTTTGCATAACCAACACAGTTATAATAATACACTTTTTACCTCTGTGATTAACTTGTATCTAAGCATCTTCTGACAGACCCCTGATCACATGACATTTCTCCAACATTGGTGTGTCCGGTCCACGGCGTCATCCATAACTTGTGGGAATATTCTCTTCCCCAACAGGAAATGGCAAAGAGCACAGCAAAAGCTGTCCATATAGTCCCTCCCAGGCTCCGCCCCCCCAGTCATTCTCTTTGCCGCTCTGAACAAGTAGCATCTCCACGGAGATGGTGAAGAGTATGTGGTGTTTAGTTGTAGTTTTTTATTCTTCTATCAAGAGTTTGTTATTTTAAAATAGTGCTGGTATGTACTATTTACTCTGAAACAGAAAGAGATGAAGAGCTCTGTTTAAAAGAGGAGTATGATTTTAGCAGCAGTAACTAAAATCGATTGCTGTTCCCACACAGGACTGTTGAGCTGAGAGAACTTCAGTTGGGGGAACAGTTTGCAGACTTTTCTGCTCAAGGTATGACTAGCCATTTTTCTAACAAGACTGTGTAATGCTGGAAGGCTGTCATTTTTCCCTCATGGGGATCGGTAAGCCATTTTCTTAGTCTCAAACAGAATAAAGGGCTTATTATGGGCTATAAACTGGTAGACACTTTTAGGGGCTAAATCGATTGCTTTATTTAAGGATTATATGCAGTTTGAAGTTGAATTTCACACTTTTATAACATTGGGGAACATTTTTAGCGCCAGGCACTTGTTAAGACACCTTCCCAGTGAGTTCCCTGTCTCCGTCGACAAGAGTTCCCTTCTTGGGAACAATAATAGATTCTTTAGAAATGAAGATCTTCCTGACAGAAGTCAGAAAGTCAAAGCTTCTAAACGCTTGTCAAGTTCTTCACTCTATTCTGCAGCCTTCCATAGCTCAGTGCATGGAAGTAGTAGGGTTGATGGTTGCAGCAATGGACATAGTTCCTTTTGCTCGAATTCATCTAAGACCATTACAACTGTGCATGCTCAAGCAGTGGAATGGGGACTATACAGACTTGTCTCCAATGATTCAAGTAGGCCAGATGACCAGAGACTCACTCCGTTGGTGGTTGACCCAGGATCACCTGTCCCAGGGAATGAGTTTCCGCAGACCAGAGTGGGTAATTGTGATGACCGACGCCAGTCTATTAGGCTGGGGCGCGGTCTGGGATTCCCTGAAAGCTCAGGGTCTATGGTCTCGGGAAGAGTCTCTTCTCCCGATAAACATTCTGGAACTGAGAGCGATATTCAATGCTCTCCGGGCTTGGCCTCAACTAGCGAAGGCCGGATTCATAAGATTCCAGTCAGACAACATGATGACTGTTGCTTACATCAACCATCAGGGGGGAACAAGGAGTTCCTTGGCGATGAGAGAGGTGTCCAAAATCATCAAATGGGCGGAGGATCACTCCTGCCACCTATCTGCAATCCACATCCCAGGAGTAGACAACTGGGAGGCGGATTATCTGAGTCGTCAGACTTTCCATCCGGGGGAGTGGGAACTTCACCTGGAGGTGTTTGCCCAGTTGACTCAATTATGGGGCATTCCAGACATGGATCTGATGGCGTCTCGTCAGAACTTCAAGGTTCCTTGCTACGGGTCCAGATCCAGGGATCCCAAGGCGACTCTAGTGGATGCATTAGTGGCGCCTTGGTCGTTCAACCTAGCTTATGCGTTTCCACCGTTCCCTCTCCTTCCCAGGCTTGTAGCCAGGATCAAACAGGAGAAGGCCTCGGTGATACTGATAGCTCCTGCATGGCCACGCAGGACTTGGTATGCAGACCTGGTGAATATGTCATCGGCTCCACCATGGAAGCTACCTTTGAGACAGGATCTTCTAGTTCAAGGTCCATTCGAACATCCAAATCTAGTTTCTCTCCAGCTGACTGCTTGGAAATTGAACGCTTGATTTTATCCAAGCGCGGGTTTTCAGATTCAGTGATAGATACTCTGGTCCAAGCCAGAAAACCTGTGACTAGAAAGATTTACCATAAAATATGGAAAAGATATATCTGTTGGTGTGAATCCAAGGGATTCTCATGGAGTAAGATTAAAATTCCCAGGATCCTCTCCTTTCTCCAAGAAGGTTTGGATAAGGGATTGTCAGCGAGTTCTCTAAAAGGACAGATTTCTGCTCTATCTGTCTTGTTACACAAACGACTGGCAGCTGTGCCAGATGTACAAGCTTTTGTACAGGCTTTGGTCAGGATCAAGCCTGTTTACAGACCCTTGACTCCTCCCTGGAGTCTAAATTTAGTTCTTTCAGTTCTTCAAGGGGTTCCGTTTGAACCCTTACATTCCATAGATATCAAGTTACTATCTTGGAAAGTTCTGTTTTTGGTTGCTATTTCTTCTGCTAGAAGAGTTTCCGAATTATCTGCTTTGCAGTGTGATCCACCCTATCTGGTGTTCCATTCAGATAAGGTTGTTTTGCGTACCAAGCCTGGTTTTCTTCCAAAAGTTGTTTCCAACAAGAATATTAACCAGGAAATAGTTGTTCCTTCTTTGTGTCCGAATCCAGTTTCAAAGAAGGAACGTTTGTTACACAATTTAGATGTAGTCTGTGCTTTAAAGTTCTATTTAGAAGCAACAAAGGATTTCAGACAAACTTCTTCTTTGTTTGTCGTTTATTCTGGTAAGAGGAGAGGACAAAAAGCTACTGCTACCTCTCTTTCTTGCTGGCTGAAAAGCATCATCCGATTGGCTTATGAGACTGCCGGACAGCAGTCTCCTGAACGAATCACAGCCCACTCTACTAGGGCTGTGGCTTCCACATGGGCCTTTAAGAACGAGGCTTCTGTTGATCAGATATGTAAGGCAGCGACTTGGTCTTCTCTGCACACTTTTGCCAAATTCTACAAATTTGATACTTTTGCTTCTTCGGAGGCTATTTTTGGGAGAAAGGTTTTGCAAGCCGTGGTGCCTTCTGTTTAGGTAACCTGATTTGCTCCCTCCCTTCATCCGTGTCCTAAAGCTTTGGTATTGGTTCCCACAAGTTATGGATGACGCCGTGGACCGGACACACCAATGTTGGAGAAAACAGAATTTATGCTTACCTGATAAATTACTTTCTCCAACGGTGTGTCCGGTCCACGGCCCGCCCTGGTTTTTTAATCAGGTTTGAAAAATGTCTTTCTCTATACACTACAGTCACCACGGCACCCTATAGTTTCTCCTTTTTTTCTCCTAACCGTCGGTCAAATGACTGGGGGGGCGGAGCATGGGAGGGACTATATGGACAGCTTTTGCTGTGCTCTTTGCCATTTCCTGTTGGGGAAGAGAATATTCCCACAAGTTATGGATGACGCCGTGGACCGGACACACCGTTGGAGAAAGTAATTTATCAGGTAAGCATAAATTCTGTTTTTATTTATTATCTATTGACTTTCATTTTAGCCAATTAGTGCAGTGTCTGCCACAATCCAAGGGCGTGCTCACAATGTTATCTATAGGGTTTACATGAACTAGCTCTCCCCTGCTGTGAAAAGCAAATACAAAGCATGTGATTAGAGGCGGCCTTCAAGGGCTTAGAAATTATCATATGAGCCTTCCTAGGTCTAGCTTTCAACTAAGAATACCAAAAGAACAAAGCAAAATTGGTGATAAAAGTAAATTGGAAAGTTGTTTAAAATGATATGCCCTATTTGAAACATGAAAGTTTTTTTGGGACTTGACTGTCCCTTTAATTATTAAAATTTAGCATTTTTTCCCCCAACAGTAAGTCACAATCTGCATTTGTCTTTTGTGTTCTAAAATACAAATGCTAGTCAATATTTATTTATTTAAAACAACAACTATTACCTTTCTGATTGCAGCATTGTACAATCTAATGGTACTACGTATACAAAAGTATTAAACATTCTAAAACTACCTTTAGGTTGCATGTTTAATCTGTATTATGACATGTAAATATTGCCTATATGACATAAGATGTTGTTTATACTTGGTCCAATTTTACAGATGCAAATTTACAAACGTTCTGAAATCCAAACTACTCTAAAATCCAAACCTTTTCCAGCGCCAAGCAGTTTGGATAACGGTTTTGTATCTGTACACAAAAGCTAGGATAATTGGAATTTCATTACAGGAACAGAGAAAAAAAATTGTCTGATGTTTGTATCAGAAGACCAATCAGCTGGATCTAAAATGTCTTGGAGTGGGGACTGAGACGCAATGCCATGTGTGTCTGCACACGCTGATAACGATGATCTGGCACTTCTACCCCCCTAGCTCAGTCCTTGGTGTCATCACCACCGCTTATACTTGTTTCCCTAACTGGCCTAGCGGAGAGTGTGACTGACAACCACTGTTGGAGATATCCAAATCAAATACTAGAAATTAGGGTTGCCGATACCAAGTATTTGCATGAGTACTTGTACTCGTGCAAATGCACCGATACTTAAACCGATACTTCCAATTCCTACCCATACGCCATCTTGTGGCATTTTTCAAACTGCATGTTCCCATTTAATTTTAAGCTGGAGTGGAGATTTAACTAAAAATTGTTTACTTCTGTTTTGCCAATACAAATTGCTGTTATTTGTATTATTGTACGTTAGAGCAGTGCTCCAAAAGCTGCTAATGTACAGCTGGAAGCCTACCTGAGAGAGATCACTGTACCTCATTCAGACAAACCCCTAAAGTACAGGGCAATTAATAAACAGATTTAATAGCCCAAAAATATCTTTCTGACCCATGCAGTAGTGTGAAAGTGAAAGACTGTTCAGCTAAGCGTCAAACGTCCTTACTGATAGCTAAAACAGACTTATAGCTGAACATGCAGAGATGCTTCTGTTCCTTAAAAAGAGCTTGCCACAAACTTTTGAAAAATTATTCTAATTGCTAGACTGCCTTTTTTTACTGCTAGTTCTCATCTTGCACAATTATGCTCAAAACATACTGTACTCTGAGGAACATCCTTAGCCAGGTCTGGACTGCGATAAAAAAGCAGCCCTGGAAAAATATGAAGGCCAGCCCTATTTTCTGTTGAGTCAGTAGAATGCAAATGCCCAATTTTTCTCAAAGGGGATTACTGGGATACTCCTTCCCTAATATCATTTTCAGAATTAAATTATATTACTTTGTATTAAAAGGACAGTCAACCCAAAAAACATTTTAAGTTATACATATAAACTTTCCATCAATCATCATTTACCAATGTAGCCCAGTTTTCTAATATATTGTGTTTGCCAGTAAAATCACTTACTGTTCGCGCCGCAGCCGTTTCGAAATGTCTGTTAAGCCCCTTTAAGCCTGTTACGAAGAGGATAGAAAAATTACATGGGATCACAAGAACATGCTGATGTCACTGATGACTAAAAAGGGGGAGGGGATTAATGGACATTTTGAAACGGCTGCGCCATGAACAGTAAGTGATTTTACTGGCAAACACAATATATTAGAAAACTGGGCTACATTGGTAAATGATGATTGATGGAAAGTTTATATGTATAACTTTAAACGGTTTTTGGGTTGGCTGTCCCTTTAAGTACAAATGTCAGATTGATGAGTTATATAGGCACCCTACAACCCAATTGCATCCAGTAATCACCCCTTTAAATTGTAGGTTTCCAGTCCCAGCTGCTGCAGCTGTTATTTATTGTTATTATTAATATATTTATTGTAATATTTTTATTTATAAACATGTTCTGTGAACTTTGTGACAACAAGCACATAAAACTGTTTTATTATTTCAAAATACATATAAACTTTCCATCAATCATCATTTACCAATGTAGCCCAGTTTTCTAATATATTGTGTTTGCCAGTAAAATCACTTACTGTTCGCGCCGCAGCCGTTTCGAAATGTCTGTTAAGCCCCTTTAAGCCTGTTACGAAGAGGATAGAAAAATTACATGGGATCACAAGAACATGCTGATGTCACTGATGACTAAAAAGGGGGAGGGGATTAATGGACATTTTGAAACGGCTGCGCCATGAACAGTAAGTGATTTTACTGGCAAACACAATATATTAGAAAACTGGGCTACATTGGTAAATGATGATTGATGGAAAGTTTATATGTATAACTTTAAACGGTTTTTGGGTTGGCTGTCCCTTTAAGTACAAATGTCAGATTGATGAGTTATATAGGCACCCTACAACCCAATTGCATCCAGTAATCACCCCTTTAAATTGTAGGTTTCCAGTCCCAGCTGCTGCAGCTGTTATTTATTGTTATTATTAATATATTTATTGTAATATTTTTATTTATAAACGTTCTGTGAACTTTGTGACAACAAGCACATAAAACTGTTTTATTATTTCAAAATGTCTTTTGAGATACAGTTCATAATTATAAAGAAGCAATCTTAAATCATTAGTCTGTATTGTGCTTGGTAAACTGTCATGACATTAAAAAAAAAAGTATCGGTAATTGGTATCGATGAATATTTGAAAAAAAGTATCGGTACTTGTTTTAAAAAAATGGTATCTGTGCAACCCTACTAGAAATTCATTTTCTGAGTATAGTCTTCTTAAGCACACCATATTTACTGCAATTTACTAAAATAATATCAATTTTAAAAAAAAAGCATCTTAAAGGGATATGAAAAACATTTTTTTTTCAATTTTAAGCAACTTTCTAATTTACTCCTATTATCAATTTTTCTTTATTCTCTTGGTATCATTATTTGAAAAAGCAGGAATGTAAGCTTAGGAGGTGGCCCATTTTTGGTTCAGCACCCTGGGTAGCGCTTGCTGATTGGTGGCTACATTTGAAAAGAAAAAAATTGATAATGATATAGAATTGTCTCCATTTGTCAAAAAGTTTAAATGTGTATCAAGACAACCAAATTCTTTAGGATCAACGCTTTCTCCTTGTATGGTCAGTAAAACAGAGTGTAAGCCTACTATATGGCTTCTGTCCAAGGGTAATTTCAAATGTAATGTAATTTTAGCTGTAAAGCATGAAAAGTAGTGTCACAAGGTGACACATTTACATCTACAGTTATGGGAGAAATATTTAATATTCACTTTTATGCAACATGCAGAACCAGATGGGTAGTTTATTTGATTAATTTAACTTTTACAATAAAGATTCAGCTATAGCTAAACATTTTAATAATGTACATTTTTCAAAGGTTCCAGATTTTCATGTAAAAATCATTGAAATTGTCAGGAGAAACCCAAGAGGGAGTGACAGACATAAATGTTTAACAAAAAGAGAACTTTCTTATGGATATTTAGTGGGAAAAAGAAATCAAACAAAAAAGTTCTTGACGGAGGTGCGCCCACGGTGACGGAAGCGAAAATCAGTTGAAACAATCCAATGTAAGGCCGCTCTTCTGTAGCGTATGTCGACGGTTAGAAAATCTGTGGTGGGGAAACAGGAAGGCGCCAATAGGGTGATAACGTAAAGGACCCTGACATGTAAGTATAAGGAAAAAGGGTACTCACAAGCAGGGCGGCACTTGATCGTGCCTAACCAAGCGGGCCGGGACCTCAGCGTCGCCCGGAAGACTCACAACGGCAACAACCAATACTCGAGCCGGACCAAGTTCCGTGTGGCCAATCAGGAACGCTGGATGCTAACACACCCTCCTCTTCGTATGCCGATTCCGAACACTGGCAGAAGGGTAGGAGATAGAGATATACTGTGTATGGCTCTCCCGAATACCGAGAGTTAGATTAACACAAGCCAACAAACTGGATAGAGGAAGGAGCAAACTCCAGCAAAGTTACTTAAACCAATTTATTTAAAAAGTTTAAAAACAATGCATAAAAGCAACGCGTTTCTCGGCTACACAGAGCCGTTTCATCAGGCTGTTATACACATTCTAAAATGCCTACTGCTTTAAACACTTCCTCTAACCAATCAAAACACTTGAAATTTCCACACCCCCTCCCCACCTCAGCGTGCGTGTCAACCACAGCTGATATGGAGAGTGCAAGGATACATATGCGTGCCACTTAAAATTAACAGTTTGATATCACCTTATATTTAGTGTCTATTCTAATTCAACATTATATTATTGGTCACATCACAACTGGGATCAAATACGGTTATTACATTTTTCCTGTGTGTTTCATGTTAATAAACATAACAAATATTTACAGATGAGCATTCATTTCAGGGTTAAATACACCATAGATCTTGCACATTAGCCACTAATCGGAGCTGGACTTATATAATATTCTTAATTGGTCAAATAACAAATAAATAAATATTGCTCCTCATTAAAGACTCACAGATTAAACAGTTTATACAGTTCACCAATATAACACACAATGATTACTCAATCACAGTGGATAAATTAATCAAAAGCAAACCGATAGAACATTATTTAATCTCTAAACTGATGATAATAAACCCTAGAAACCCTACAGATCTACAGTTACTCATAAAAAAGACTAATCAACTATGAAAAGCTGCAAGATCAATATTGGCATTGAGACCTGATGGATGTAAAGTCTGAAGCCTATAGATCCAAAAGGTCTCTCTCTGTCTAAGTCTATAAAAACGATTATAGAAGTCTGATCTTGGAATGTGTTCAATGGGAGTTATTTGTAAACAATGTAAGTTTCCACTATGTTTGGTGTTACAATGTCGTGGTACACTATGTAATTTGTAGTTCTTTTTGATGTTTCTAAAGTGTTCTGACCACCTAATGCTCAAGCGTCTGCAGGTGCGCCCTATGTATTGAAATCCACAAATGCAGGACAATAAATAAATCACATAATTCGACGCGCATGTCATCCGATAACTCATTTTATAAGTTTTGGAAGTTGTATTTGATTTAAACGTATCTACATTATGTGTTATATAGTCACACATTTTGCATTTTTTATGGTTACATTTGAAACTGCCCTTTCTTTGTATTTTACAGGTAATGTCATTGGCCTTATTGGTATTGCTACTAGTCATGTTGGTCCTATTTTTTTTTTTTTAACATAGATTTTTATTGAGGTTATGCGAGACATTACAGCTTGTTTTGAGTAACATGTCGTAAGTCAAACTGAAAATGGTACAATACAATTCAACAATTACATTATAGATATACAAGATTCACATTATAGTAGATGCTATACAGAATACTGAAACCTCTTTTCCTTTTTAACATGGGCTAAATAAAGTTTGGTCCCTCACCTGATATTATAGGCAACTATTGTGCCTTGATAAACGTGTAATACATTCTAGAGAGGGAAATTTAAGTTACTGGAACAGTCCCTGCAAGACCTGTAATCGTAGGTTAGTTTATTATATAGATATATATGTATAGTAATCAGGGTTACAGTATAATTCACAATGTAAAGATTCTTAGAATGCGGTATAGGCAAGATTAACCGCTTAATTCGACCTCCAGACCAAGGAGGTATATTAGGTATAAGTGGGGGGGGGGGGGAGGTTGTTACTTATATATAGTATGATAAACAGCCTATGCTGAAGGATAACACTAGGGTCTGCACTTATAGTGAGGGGCAAGGGCAATTATTGCTTGAGGCCTCTAGATACTAATGTTAAGATGTTGCTAGGCTATTGGTCTATATAGGGAGACTCACGGGAGACCAATTTTGCTGTTGGTAGTGCAGGACCAGCCTGCACTGAGAAACCTGACTAGTATTTTAATATGCTTATATTAGGCTGTAAAGTTATCTTCTGCTCCCTCTAGTTGGCTCCTAGGGTATATCAAGAAGGCAGGTACAGTAAATAATAACCACAGTCTCATGAACTTTTTAGAAAAAACAAAAAATAGGTGTACATCCTGCCGCCTGGGCACGGGCCCTGTACCCATCGGCAGGAGAACACCCAGAGATGTGTACACTAGGTCTCCATGTCAAAAGGAATGACACAATAACCTCTATTTAACATAGCAAAGTCT
This sequence comes from Bombina bombina, assembly GCF_027579735.1. Lineage (NCBI taxonomy): Eukaryota > Metazoa > Chordata > Amphibia > Anura > Bombinatoridae > Bombina > Bombina bombina. The sequence continues at coordinate 1,189,495,621 of NC_069499.1, forward strand.
GAGACAATATCAATGGAGGATACAGTGAGGTCTTATGACTATCTGGCAATAGAAGATCTGGGTGTCTCTTCATGCAAGTCAGACAGGGTACATCAGCACAATATAGGGGCAGGTGTGATACAGCTTTACATTTGCCCACTAAACAGTTATGTATGCGCCTAAGGAGCTGGTACAGTGAGGGCGTTCAATCAACCATACGCAAAATATTATATCAGAAACAGGTTTGTTCAAAATTAGGGCACACAGCATATACAGAGAGAATGAAAACATATGCATGCTAACGGAGAGCTTGATTATATAATAATAATAGGAACAATGTGAGCAACATTGGGATTACAAGGCATCTGGCGGGAAAACAAACTATCTAAACCCTGAGCCTGTATCAATAAAGGTCTATCTTCGCTATACGAAATGTTAAAAACAAAGTTAATTTATGGTACTATTAAGGGGGAGACTATAAATATCGGCATAGTTCAGGGGAGGCCTATACCTCTTGGGGGTGGGTGTTTATCTAAATGTGTTAAGCAGCATGAACTAGAGGTGAAAATAAGGTAGCACACCCATCAGGCAAATACATGGTACCCGGCCCAATTAAACTATGGCCTCTAAAGGTGTATCTAAATATGATAGAGAACATCAACAGTATATACAATATAAACTTTTCTGTCAGCCTCATAATAATATATAGACAATTTTTGTATATGCCTGGAACCATTAATCTATAAAGAGTTAAACATGTTAACGAAACTTATAGCTAGGAGTAGAAAAATAAAACATGTACAGGATGTAAGAGAGAATGGGAATGATTGACTTTCACATTCATGCCTCACAGTAAATCCAGTGACAATACTATGCTTGCCGAGAGTCAGAGTTCTAGGTAAACAGTGATCCTTGAATTCGTTAAGAGAGCTGACCGGAAGAGAAAGTTCACAAACATGAAACCCAGTCAGCGAAGCCCATCACCAGTCTTATAAGACTCAGACAAGGCATCAGTATGAATGCAGCCTAGTAATTAGCTAACTCCAGTTCTTGAGGCTCTTACCGCCAGGGCTAGGTCGTAAATCTTTTGTGGCCCACTTGTAATAGGATCCCTCAGCCATGAAGCAATCTCGCAATCTGTGCCATGTACTGGAGAGGAGTGTCGGCAGGTTAAAAGATAGACGGCAGTCACGCGGGTGTCTCTCATCCAGCGCCATCTGTTAGTGCGGTAATAGGTATCTGCCAGCGTTACCGCTTCTGAGCCCTTACAATGCGTTTGTGGTGATGGGTCCTGAAACACATAGGCGGAACCTCGATCTCCGCTAGCATCTCGCTCTGCAGACCCCCTCTGACCGTGATGAGGTAAGAGATGTCCTGGTGTGGGGAGTAAAGATGGCGACTGCCGTGGGTCAATTACAGCTACTGCGCACTGCTCTGCACGGGCAGGTAGAGCAACCAAGTTAGTAGTAGGGGCAATAGAAGGCCGGAAAGCTTCAGCCACCGACTTCAACAGGGCCTCATTATGTCGATCCAGCAAATCTTTTAGTTGTGCTAGTAGGAGCGCGGCCATGATTTCACGTGCTCGGTGTCACTATAGAAGGTAAAGAGCTGGGAATTAAATAATTGAGACGTGTCCTCTGCTCCTGTCGCAATCCGACCGTCAATGGCAGTTGTATTAAGTCCCTTTAGGTAGCTGGTTAGCAGAGTCAACTCTGGTTCAAAAATCCATTATATATTTCCCTTAAAATGCAGTTTTTGTGCTAATATGTGCAGAGCTCTTAATGCATGCGACCATTCCGTTTGGCGGTTGGCTCCGCCCCGCATGTTGGTCCTATTTTTGACCACTTTACTAGGTGCCAAAATCCTTTTCAAATTGGGTGCTCTTTTGTAAATAATAGTGGGTTTATTATCCAACAGTGGGCCTAAAATAGGATCTTTTAATAGAATTTTCCAGTGTTTCATAATACTCCTTTTGATTATACTGTGATTACAATTATATTCAGTAATGAACATGGTCCTATTACCCATGCCCACCTGAGTTTGTGTGTCTACTACCTTTTTCTCGAAATATTTATTTCTGTCATCATTTTTTGCCCTGTTAAAGGCACTGGTAATAATATGTTCTGGATATTTTTTCTCTTCAAATCTATCCTTGAGGATTTTACTCTGTATCTCATAATCTGTTAAACTGCTGCAGTTCCTGCGAACTCGCTTGAACTGCCCATATGGTACATTTCTTTTCCAAGGTAGGTGATGATTGCTTCTAAAGTCCAAATAACTGTTGCAATCAACCTGCTTGAAATGAGTACTGGTCGAAATCCTCCCCTCAGTGAAACTTAACTCTAAGTCCAGAAATACAACAGTGTTAGAGTCTATTGTGCTGGTGAATTTCAAGCCCTTGTTGTTACTATTCAAATGTCTCACAAAGTCTTCGGCTAGCAGTCTATCACCCTTCCACACCACGACCAGATCGTCTATATATCTGCCATAGTACACCAGGTTCGCCCCAAACGCAGAGTTGTAAACATATTGTTGTTCAAAAGATCCCATAAAAAGGTTGGCGTAACTTGGGGCGAACCTGGTGCCCATGGCCGTCCCTTTTATTTGGAGGTAATAATCATCCTGATAGACGAAATAGTTATGGTGTAGGATAAATGATATTAGTGACAAGATAAAATGTTTCTGAGTGTCTGGTAAATACATGTCTGTTTCCAAAAAACTGGAAATCGCTTGTAGTCCAAGACTGTGTGATATATTAGAATATAAGGCTTGGACATCACACGTGATCCAAATTAAGTCTTGTGTGATATTAATCTGTTCTAGTTTATTTATGAGGTCTGAGGAGTCTCGTATGTAAGATTCAAGACCAACGACATATTTTTGCAGGAAGAAGTCGACATATGAAGATGCATTATCTGTTAGGCTGCCTATTCCCGATATTATCGGGCGGCCAGGGGGGCATTTGGGGTCTTTGTGCAGCTTCGGTAAATGGTAGTAAAATGCACGATTTGGCTCTATCGGGATAAGGTAATCTTTTTCTTTTTTGGTGACAATTCCTTCTTTAAACGCACCCTCTACTAAATCCCTTAAAGTCGCCAAAAATTTGGAGGTCGGATCGAAAGTCATTTTGGTATAATAATTTTTGTCATTCAGGATCCTATCGGACTCTAAAAGGTAGTCCCCAAGATCCTGGATGACAATCCCTCCGCCTTTATCGGCTTGTCTAATAACTATAGATTTATTCTTTTTTAACATTTCTAAAGCACGTTTCTCATTCCCGAACAGGTTCCCTTTACCATTGATACCCTTCGGCAATTGATCAAATTCATCACTCACCAGCTGCCTGAAAATCTCTATATGGGCATTATTCGCTAGTTTAGGGGTGAAATTGGATTTGTTCCTCAAACCTGTATGTACAAAACCTTCACATAAGTGATCAAGTAGGGATTCAGGTTCATACACCGGAGTTGTTTGGTTATTAAGCCTAGAATCCATTGAATCTGTCAAAATTGGTCTATTACCATCGTCTTTAATTTTCTTTTCTGCAAAATATTTCTGCATCGAAAGTTTTTGTGTGAACCTATTAAGATCTACAAAAAGTGAAAACATGTTATGTGTATTGGACGGGCTAAAGGAAAGCCCCTTTCCTAGGACCCTAATCTCATCATTAGTCAGAGGATGAGAAGATAAATTATAGATCCCACTACCTAGGGCCTGTAGTCGTGCCTTTTTGAGGGCTGTGTTTCTTCCTCTACATCCTCGTTTATGTGAGGTCTTTTTCCTTTGTATGAGGGAGTAAGGCTGACTACAGGCTCTAGGTAGCTCGCAATCTTTTTTTGTTTCCAGACCGGTTGTCTGGGGCGTTGATCTAAAAAATGTTGTTGTGAAGTTGCAGATTGTGGTATGCTGTTAGCTTCACTATTGTCAAAATGTCTTGTGTCATATTCGAGAGCTTGGAACCTATTGGAGGTACTAGCCTCAATAAAATTGTAATCTCTCCTATCTTGAGGAGATTCAGAGTTCATCTACCCTAATGTAGATCTTAGATAGGTTTGTTGATTTTTGGGAGTGAACTTCATGTTATACCATTGTTCATTCTCATGAGATTTATACCGATTGGATTGTTCAAAAGGGTTATTTGCCCTATTAGAATGTTGTTGGTAGTATCTTGCATCTCTATTATGCCCATATGGGGCAGAATATGAGGGTCCATTCTGGGACCAACTTCGCTGGTATGCCTGATGAGAATGGTCAGGGAATCTTTGATGGTGATGTTGGATTGGTCTATAGTCCCTATCCTGGTGGGGCATTGATTGTCTGTTGTTATTATGCCAATTATTAGAATTGTTTTTATAGTTATTTTTATTTTTATTTCTATTTTTATGGTGGTTAACTACCGTCCACCTATCTTCCTGTTGTATATTGGGTGTAAGTGAGGAAGTACCCATAGTCATCCTCTGTCCCTCGTCTATATGGTTTGTCATGTTAGGGGTTTCTAGTGGACACTATTTCTAAGGAAATAGAGATTGTCCAACAAAGCCTTGATAAATTTAAAAACACAAAGCAATATGAAGAACTTAATTATATAGTTTTGCAAAAAACCGAGAACTATCAAAAAGAATTGATGGAGATTAAAAATCGGAAATTAGCTAGAGACAACGAAGATTATTTGAAAGGGGAAGTATATACATACAACAAAAAGAAAGTACAGATAGAAACCCCTAACATGGTATAAATCTCATGAGAATGAACAATGGTATAACATGAAGTTCACTCCCAAAAATCAACAAACCTATCTAAGATCTACATTAGGGGAGATGAACTCTGAATCTCCTCAAGATAGGAGAGATTACAATTTTATTGAGGCTAGTACCTCCAATAGGTTCCAAGCTCTCAATAATTTAGATCTGCACGAATATGACACAAGACATTTTGACAATAGTGAAGCTAACAGCATACCACAATCTGCAACTTCACAACAACATTTTTTAGATCAACGCCCCAGACAACCGGTCTGGAAACAAAAAAAGATTGCGAGCTACCTAGAGCCTGTAGTCAGCCTTACTCCCTCATACAAAGGAAAAAGACCTCACATAAACGAGGATGTAGAGGAAGAAACACAGCCCTCAAAAAGGCACGACTACAGGCTCTAGGTAGTGGGATCTATAATTTATCTTCTCATCCTCTGACTAATGATGAGATTAGGGTCCTAGGAAAGGGGCTTTCCTTTAGCCCGTCCAATACACATAACATGTTTTCACTTTTTGTAGATCTTAATAGGTTCACACAAAAACTTTCGATGCAGAAATATTTTGCAGAAAAGAAAATTAAAGACGATGGTAATAGACCAATTTTGACAGATTCAATGGATTCTAGGCTTAATAACCAAACAACTCCGGTGTATGAACCTGAATCCCTACTTGATCACTTATGTGAAGGTTTTGTACATACAGGTTTGAGGAACAAATCCAATTTCACCCCTAAACTAGCGAATAATGCCCATATAGAGATTTTCAGGCAGCTGGTGAGTGATGAATTTGATCAATTGCCGAAGGGTATCAATGGTAAAGGGAACCTGTTCGGGAATGAGAAACGTGCTTTAGAAATGTTAAAAAAGAATAAATCTATAGTTATTAGACAAGCCGATAAAGGCGGAGGGATTGTCATCCAGGATCTTGGGGACTACCTTTTAGAGTACGATAGGATCCTGAATGACAAAAATTATTATACCAAAATGACTTTCGATCCGACCTCCAAATTTTTGGCGACTTTAAGGGATTTAGTAGAGGGTGCGTTTAAAGAAGGAATTTTCACCAAAAAAGAAAAAGATTACCTTATCCCGATAGAGCCAAATCGTGCATTTTACTACCATTTACCGAAGCTGCACAAAGACCCCAAATGCCCCCCTGGCCGCCCGATAATATCGGGAATAGGCAGCCTAACAGATAATGCATCTTCATATGTCGACTTCTTCCTGCAAAAATATGTCGTTGGTCTTGAATCTTACATACGAGACTCCTCAGACCTCATAAATAAACTAGAACAGATTAATATCACACAAGACTTAATTTGGATCACGTGTGATGTCCAAGCCTTATATTCTAATATATCACACAGTCTTGGACTACAAGCGATTTCCAGTTTTTTGGAAACAGACATGTATTTACCAGACACTCAGAAACATTTTATCTTGTCACTAATATCATTTATCCTACACCATAACTATTTCGTCTATCAGGATGATTATTACCTCCAAATAAAAGGGACGGCCATGGGCACCAGGTTCGCCCCAAGTTACGCCAACCTTTTTATGGGATCTTTTGAACAACAATATGTTTACAACTCTGCGTTTGGGGCGAACCTGGTGTACTATGGCAAATATATAGACGATCTGGTCGTGGTGTGGAAGGGTGATAGACTGCTAGCCGAAGACTTTGTGAGACATTTGAATAGTAACAACAAGGGCTTGAAATTCACCAGCACAATAGACTCTAACACTGTTGTATTTCTGGACTTAGAGTTAAGTTTCACTGAGGGGAGGATTTCGACCAGTACTCATTTCAAGCAGGTTGATTGCAACAGTTATTTGGACTTTAGAAGCAATCATCACCTACCTTGGAAAAGAAATGTACCATATGGGCAGTTCAAGCGAGTTCGCAGGAACTGCAGCAGTTTAACAGATTATGAGATACAGAGTAAAATCCTCAAGGATAGATTTGAAGAGAAAAAATATCCAGAACATATTATTACCAGTGCCTTTAACAGGGCAAAAAATGATGACAGAAACAAATATTTCGAGAAAAAGGTAGTAGACACACAAACTCAGGTGGGCATGGGTAATAGGACCATGTTCATTACTGAATATAATTGTAATCACAGTATAATCAAAAGGAGTATTATGAAACACTGGAAAATTCTATTAAAAGATCCTATTTTAGGCCCACTGTTGGATAATAAACCCACTATTATTTACAAAAGAGCACCCAATTTGAAAAGGATTTTGGCACCTAGTAAAGTGGTCAAAAATAGGACCAACATGACTAGTAGCAATACCAATAAGGCCAATGACATTACCTGTAAAATACAAAGAAAGGGCAGTTTCAAATGTAACCATAAAAAATGCAAAATGTGTGACTATATAACACATAATGTAGATACGTTTAAATCAAATACAACTTCCAAAACTTATAAAATGAGTTATCGGATGACATGCGCGTCGAATTATGTGATTTATTTATTGTCCTGCATTTGTGGATTTCAATACATAGGGCGCACCTGCAGACGCTTGAGCATTAGGTGGTCAGAACACTTTAGAAACATCAAAAAGAACTACAAATTACATAGTGTACCACGACATTGTAACACCAAACATAGTGGAAACTTACATTGTTTACAAATAACTCCCATTGAACACATTCCAAGATCAGACTTCTATAATCGTTTTTATAGACTTAGACAGAGAGAGACCTTTTGGATCTATAGGCTTCAGACTTTACATCCATCAGGTCTCAATGCCAATATTGATCTTGCAGCTTTTCATAGTTGATTAGTCTTTTTTATGAGTAACTGTAGATCTGTAGGGTTTCTAGGGTTTATTATCATCAGTTTAGAGATTAAATAATGTTCTATCGGTTTGCTTTTGATTAATTTATCCACTGTGATTGAGTAATCATTGTGTGTTATATTGGTGAACTGTATAAACTGTTTAATCTGTGAGTCTTTAATGAGGAGCAATATTTATTTATTTGTTATTTGACCAATTAAGAATATTATATAAGTCCAGCTCCGATTAGTGGCTAATGTGCAAGATCTATGGTGTATTTAACCCTGAAATGAATGCTCATCTGTAAATATTTGTTATGTTTATTAACATGAAACACACAGGAAAAATGTAATAACCGTATTTGATCCCAGTTGTGATGTGACCAATAATATAATGTTGAATTAGAATAGACACTAAATATAAGGTGATATCAAACTGTTAATTTTAAGTGGCACGCATATGTATCCTTGCACTCTCCATATCAGCTGTGGTTGACACGCACGCTGAGGTGGGGAGGGGGTGTGGAAATTTCAAGTGTTTTGATTGGTTAGAGGAAGTGTTTAAAGCAGTAGGCATTTTAGAATGTGTATAACAGCCTAATGAAACGGCTCTGTGTAGCCGAGAAACGCGTTGCTTTTATGCATTGTTTTTAAACTTTTTAAATAAATTGGTTTAAGTAACTTTGCTGGAGTTTGCTCCTTCCTCTATCCAGTTTGTTGGCTTGTGTTAATCTAACTCTCGGTATTCGGGAGAGCCATACACAGTATATCTCTATCTCCTACCCTTCTGCCAGTGTTCGGAATCGGCACACGAAGAGGAGGGTGTGTTAGCATCCAGCGTTCCTGATTGGCCACACGGAACTTGGTCCGGCTCGAGGATTGGTTGTTGCCGTTGTGAGTCTTCCGGGCGACGCTGAGGTCCCGGCCCGCTTGGTTAGGCACGATCAAGTGCCGCCCTGCTTGTGAGTACCCTTTTTCCTTATACTTACATGTCAGGGTCCTTTACGTTATCACCCTATTGGCGCCTTCCTGTTTCCCCACCACTTATGGATATTTAGACTAGGGACCAGATTCCCACAGGGTATGAACCTTGAGTGGGATATTTCATACGTTACGGGATAAAACAAGGTCAGAGCTTAAATGTATCCTATGAATTAGTAAAAGTAACACGCATTTTTGTCACTATTTATATGCAAGGTGAGTGCATATTTTATTTGTCATGATTTTTTTTTATTATGTTATGTATTTCCCAACTTGCCCAATATTAACCCCCACCTTCACAGAGTTAATTGGTGGTTAACAAGGCAAACCAGAAGTTAAATAAACAAAACAGCACTCCAGCAAGTTTTCTCAGATAAGCCAGATCTTTATCAGCTGCATTGCATCTTTTTTGTACACATCCACACATCCATGTCTTTAACATTTTTCCATTGTATATGCAACAGAAGCAAAACTATTTTTGCCCCACCATAAAAAAAACTGCAATGCAACATGGGTTATCCATGGAAATGATGCATATTGCTTGGGATAAATATTTCCATATGTTTAACTTACATTTTATGTATAGTTGAAAGGCCATTTTAGTGATAAAATGACATGCTCTAATTTGTTAGAGCATATAATTTTAACACTAGCAATGCTGCAACTTTATGTGGTTAATCCATGCATGTGGGTTAAACACATAGTTAAAGTACTGTTTAGGACCTGTGGAGTATTGCTGGTCCAAAGAAGAAACTACTCTTGATCTATGCCTAGAGTTACAGCTTTGCTAATGATAAAATTACATCTTACCAATTAGAGCATATTCTTAAATGATGCTGTTTGTTAAGACTTATTGATATCACTTCTGCTCATTTTAGAGTTACTGGTACTTTGAATCACTGAGTTAAGTATATCTAAACATTAATAACTTACCACCTGATATTTTGATTTCACCTTGTATATAAATACCAACATTTGAACAATTTTAAAGATTAGGAAATCAGAAATAATGCAGCCAAAAGTAATATCATTAAAACATGGTTGTCCAAACTTGTGAATCATTGTACAACATCAAACACAGATAATAAGCACAAAACTAATGTAATGTATATTTTTGCAATTTAATTACATGGGGTGGAAAGTGGTTGGAGATTGAGGTCACTGGTCACATGAAATATGATGTACAATATCTACAAAACCAAAAAAGCACAAATGTTAATTTTTCCCTTTGTTCCACCTGGATTACCAAGTTCCTTAATTACAAAGGTGATCCTTAACCTGTCACCTATTTTTGTGCCAAAACCTTCACAGACTTGTTCCACGGATATTTTTTAACAGAAAGTAACTATACTTAATACAGAGTAGCAATCCCTGACCCTCTGAAAATGCAGGTTGGCCATTGCTTCCTGACAAAATTTCATCCTTCTGGAGCTTGGTACTGATGCATCTTCTTGTTAATTTTCCTGTGACTGCGTGCACTTCTCCACCACCTATCATTCAAAAAATAGAGAGAGAGATCTGAAACTCTGGAAATATGTACCTTCATTTCTGTATAGAAGAGTACAATTAATGAAGATCTTACCCAAAATAATGTATACATTACAAATGCTTCCTCTATAAAAAAAATGTAAATTGATATTTATTAGACATGTGCGATTCGATTCAGTCTGAATCGAAATTCGGCCGAATTTGTTGAATTCGGAGATTCGGATCGATTCGAATTTCCGAATTGCGGTAGTGCCGAATCTACCAAATAAATCCGAATCGATTCGAATTTATTCGGTAGATTCGGATGGATTCGGATGGCCGTGTATTACACTAGTATTGTACAGTATACTAGTGTAATACACAGCACATCCCTCTTAATACTGACCGAAATTCCGAATCGATTCGAATCGAACCGAATCAAACCGAATTTCTCCTGTTAAGTGTGATCAGTCCATGGGTCATCATTACTTCTGGGATATTGCTCCTCCCCAACAGGAAGTGCAAGAGGATTCACCCAGCAGAGCTGCCATATAGCTCCTCCCCTCTACGTCACCCCCAGTCATTCTCTTGCACCCAACGACTAGATAGGATGTGTGAGAGGACTATGGTGATTATACTAAGTTTTATACCTTCAATCAAAAGTTTGTTATTTTATAATAGCACCGGAGTGTGTTATTCCTTCTCTGGTAGAATTTGAAGAAGAATCTACCTGAGTTTTTACTATGATTTTAGCCGGCGTAGTTAAGATCATATTGCTGTTTCTCGGCCATCTGAGGAGAGGTAAACTTCAGATCAGGGGACAGCGGGCAGATTAATCTGCAAAGAGGTATGTAGCAGCTTATTATTTTCTGACAATGGAATTGATGAGAAAATTCTGCCATACCGATATAATGTAAACTCAGCCTTAAATGCAGTAGCAGCAACTGGTATCAGGCTGTCATGTATGTATATTTTACACTTCAGTATTCTGGGGAATGGCACTTCACTGGAATTATACTGTGTGCATAAACTTTAGCCTAATTTGCAGGGACTAGCAACAGGCTTTTTAATAACACTTAATTTATGTTAAACGTTTTTTGCTGGCATGTAAAATCGTTTCATTTCTGAGGTACTGGGTGAATAAAATATTTTGGGCACTATTTTTTTCCACTTGGCAGTTGTTTTATTTAATTTATGACAGTTTACTGATCTCTCTCACTGTTGTGTGTGAGGGGGAGGGGCCGTTTTTTGGCGCTTTTGCTACGCATCAAAAAATTCAGTCAGAAGCTCACTGTACTTCCTGCATGATCCGGTTCATCTCTACAGAACTCAGGGGTCTTCAAAACTTGTTTTGAGGGAGGTAATCACTCACAGCAGAGCTGTGAGATTGTAGTTGACTGTGATAAAAAACGTTTATTTCTGTAACTTTTTTTTCTGCTATCAGGGTTAGTTATCCTTTGCTAATGGGAACAAGCCTTTGCTAAAATTGTGTTTTTTACAAAGATTTGATGCTATAACTCTTTCTGTGCTTCTTATAGGCACAGTACGTTTTCTTATTATAATAAATTACTTGAAAAGTATTTCCAAGTTGCTAGTTTATTTGCTAGTGTGTTAAACATGTCTGATTCAGAGGAAGACATCTGTGCTATATGTGCTAATGCCAAAGTGGAGCCCAATAGAAATTTATGTACTAACTGCATTGATGCTACTTTAAATAAGAGTCAATCTGTACAAATTGAACACATTTCACCAAACAACGAGGGGAGAGTTATGCCGACTAACTCGCCTCACGTGTCAGTACCGCTCGGGAGGTGCGTGATATTGTGGTGCCGAGTACATCTGGGCGGCCATTACAAATCACATTACAGGATATGGCTACTGTTATGACTGAAGTTTTGGCTAAATTACCAGAACTAAGAGGTAAGCGTGATCACTCTGGGATGAGAACAGAGTGCGCTGATAATGTTAGGGCCATGTCAGATACTGCGTCCGGATTCGCCATTCAGGCGCGCAGAGCACTGTGGCTAAAATCCTGGTCAGCTGACGTTACTTCTAAGTCTAAATTACTTAATATACCTTTCAAAGGGCAGACCTTATTCGGGCCCTAATTGAAAGAAATTATCGCTGACATTACAGGAGGTAAAGGCCATGCCCTGCCTCAAGACAGAGCCAAACCTAAGGCTAGACAATCTAATTTTCGTTCCTTTCGGAATTTCAAAGCAGGAGCAGCATCAACTTCCTCTGCTCCAAAACAAGAAGGATCTGTTGCTCGCTACAGACAAGGCTGGAAACCTAACCAGTCCTGGAACAAGGGCAAGCAGGCCAGGAAACCTGCTGCTGCCCCTAAAACAGCATGAATTGAGGGCCCCCGATCCGGGAACGGATCTAGTGGGGGGCAGACTTTCTCTCTTCGCCCAGGCTTGGGCAAGAGATGTCCAGGATCCCTGGGCGCTAGAGATAATATCTCAGGGATACCTTCTGGACTTCAAATACTCTCCCCCAAGAGAGAGATTTCATCTGTCAAGGTTGTCAACAAACCAAATAAAGAAAGAGGCGTTTCTACGCTGCATACAAGAGCTTTTATTAATGGGAGTAATCCATCCAGTTCCACGGTCGGAACAGGGACAAGGGTTTTACTCAAATCTGTTTGTGGTTCCCAAAAAAGAGGGAACTTTCAGGCCAATCCTGGATTTAAAGATCCTAAACAAATTCCTAAGAGTTCCATCGTTCAAAATGGAGACTATTCAGACAATTTTACCCATGATCCAAAAGGGTCAGTACATGACCACAGTGGATTTAAAAGATGCTTACCTTCACATACCGATCCACAAAGATCATTACCGGTATCTAAGGTTTGCCTTTCTAGACAGGCATTACCAGTTTGTAGCTCTTCCATTCGGATTGGCTACGGCTCCAAGAATCTTCACAAAGGTTCTGGGTGCTCTTCTGGCGGTACTAAGACCGCAAGGAATTTCGGTAGCTCCGTACCTAGACGACATTCTGATACAAGCTTCAAGTTTTCAAACTGCCAAGTCTCATACAGAGTTAGTACTGGCATTTCTAAGGTCGCATGGATGGAAGGTGAACGAAAAGAAGAGTTCTCTCTTTCCACTCACAAGAGTTCCCTTCCTGGGGACTCTTATAGATTCTGTAGAAATGAAAATTTACCTGACAGAAGACAGGTTAACGAAACTTCAAAGTGCATGCCGTGTCCTTCATTCCATTCAACACCCGTCAGTGGCTCAATGCATGGAGGTAATCGGCTTAATGGTAGCGGCAATGGACATAGTACCCTTTGCACGCCTACACCTCAGACCGCTGCAATTGTGCATGCTAAGTCAGTGGAATGGGGATTACTCAGACTTGTCCCCTTCTCTGAATCTGGATCAAGAGACCAGAAATTCTCTTCTATGGTGGCTTTCTCGGCCACATCTGTCCAGGGGGATGCCATTCAGCAGGCCAGACTGGACAATTGTAACAACAGACGCCAGCCTACTAGGTTGGGGCGCCGTCTGGAATTCTCTGAAGGCTCAGGGACAATGGAATCAGGAGGAGAGTCTCCTACCAATAAACATTCTGGAATTGAGAGCAGTTCTCAATGCCCTTCTGGCTTGGCCCCAGTTGACAACTCGGGGGTTCATCAGGTTTCAGTCGGACAACATCACGACTGTAGCCTACATCAACCATCAGGGAGGGACAAGAAGCTCCCTAGCAATGATGGAAGTATCAAAGATAATTCGCTGGGCAGAGTCTCACTCTTGCCACCTGTCAGCAATCCACATCCCGGGAGTGGAGAACTGGGAGGCGGATTTTTTAAGTCGCCAGACTTTTCATCCGGGGGAGTGGGAACTTCATCCGGAGGTCTTTGCCCAAATACTTCGTCATTGGGGCAAACCAGAGATAGATCTCATGGCGTCTCGACAGAACGCCAAGCTTCCTCGTTACGGGTCCAGATCCAGGGATCCGGGAGCGGTCCTGATAGATGCCTTGACAGCACCTTGGACCTTCAGGATGGCTTATGTGTTTCCACCCTTCCCGATGCTTCCTCGATTGATTGCCAGAATCAAACAGGAGAGAGCATCAGTGATTCTAATAGCGCCTGCATGGCCACGCAGGACTTGGTATGCAGATCTGGTGGACATGTCATCCTGTCCACCTTGGTCTCTACCTCTGAAACAGGACCTTCTGATACAGGGTCCTTTCAAACATCAAAATCTAACTTCTCTGAAGCTGACTGCTTGGAAATTGAACGCTTGATTTTCTGAGTCAGTTATTGATACCTTAATACAGGCTAGGAAGCCTGTTACCAGAAAGATTTACCATAAAATATGGCGTAAATACCTATATTGGTGCGAATCCAAAGGTTACTCTTGGAGTAAGGTTAGGATTCCTAGGATATTGTCTTTTCTACAAGAAGGTTTAGAAAAGGGTTTATCCGCTAGTTCCTTAAAGGGACAGATCTCAGCTCTGTCCATTCTGTTGCACAAACGTCTGTCAGAAGTTCCAGACGTTCAGGCTTTTCTCCAACATAGGTGTGTCCGGTCCACGGCGTCATCCTTACTTGTGGGATATTCTCTTCCCCAACAGGAAATGGCAAAGAGCCCAGCAAAGCTGGTCACATGATCCCTCCTAGGCTCCGCCTACCCCAGTCATTCTCTTTGCCGTTGTACAGGCAACATCTCCACGGAGATGGCTTAGAGTTTTTTAGTGTTTAACTGTAGTTTTTTATTATTCAATCAAGAGTTTGTTATTTTGAAATAGTGCTGGTATGTACTATTTACTCAGAAACAGAAAAGAGATGAAGATTTCTGTTTGTATGAGGAAAATGATTTTAGCAACCGTCACTAAAATCCATGGCTGTTCCACACAGGACTGTTGAGAGCAATTAACTTCAGTTGGGGGAACAGTGAGCAGTCTCTTGCTGCTTGAGGTATGACACATTCTAACAAGACGATGTAATGCTGGAAGCTGTCATTTTCCCTCTGGGATCCGGTAAGCCATGTTTATTACGATTGTAAATAAGGGCTTCAAAAAGGGCTTATTAAGACTGTAGACTTTTTTTGGGCTAAATCGATTGATTATTAACACATATTTAGCCTTGAGGAATCATTTTATCTGGGTATTTTGATATAATAATATCGGCAGGCACTGTTTTAGACACCTTATTCTTTAGGGGCTTTCCCAAAGCATAGGCAGAGCCTCATTTTCGCGCCGGTGTTGCGCACTTGTTTTTGAGAGGCATGGCATGCAGTCGCATGTGAGAGGAGCTCTGATACTTAGAAAAGACTTTCTGAAGGCGTCATTTGGTATCGTATTCCCCTTGGGGCTTGGTTGGGTCTCAGCAAAGCAGATACCAGGGACTGTAAGGGGTCCAAATTTGGTGTGCAATACTTTTAAGGCTTTAAGACACTGTGGTGAAAATTTGGTGAATTTTGAACAATTCCTTCATGTTTTTTCGCATTTGCAGTAATAAAGTGTGTTCAGTTTAAAATTTAAAGTGACAGTAACGGTTTTATTTTAAAACGTTTTTTGTACTTGTTATCAAGTTTATGCCTGTTTAACATGTCTGAACTACCAGATAGACTGTGTTCTGAATGCGGGGAAGCCAGAATTCCTATTCATTTAAATAAATGTGATTTATGTGACAATGACAATGATGCCCAAGATGATTCCTCAAGTGAGGGGAGTAAGCATGGTACTGCATCATTCCCTCCTTCGTCTACACGAGTCTTGCCCACTCAGGAGGCCCCTAGTACATCTAGCGCGCCAATACTCCTTACTATGCAACAATTAACGGCTGTAATGGATAATTCTGTCAAAAACATTTTAGCCAAAATGAACACTTATCAGCGTAAGCGCGACTGCTCTGTTTTAGATACTGAAGAGCATGACGACGCTGATATTAATATTTCTGAAGGGCCCCTAACTCAGTCTGATGGGGCCAGGGAGGTTTTGTCTGAGGGAGAAATTACTGATTCAGGGAACATTTCTCAACAAGCTGAACCTGATGTGATTGCACTTAAATTTAAGTTGGAACATCGCCGCATTCTGCTTAAGGAGGTATTATCCACTCTGGATGATTGTGACAAGTTGGTCATCCCAGAGAAACTATGTAAAATGGACAAGTTCCTAGAGGTGCCGGGGCTCCCAGAAGCTTTTCCTATACCCAAGCGGGTGGCGGACATTGTTAATAAAGAATGGGAAAGGCCCGGTATTCCTTTCGTCCCTCCCCCCATATTTAAAAAATTGTTTCCTATGGTCGACCCCAGAAAGGACTTATGGCAGACAGTCCCCAAGGTCGAGGGAGCGGTTTCCACTTTAAACAAACGCACCACTATACCCATAGAGGATAGTTGTGCTTTCAAAGATCCTATGGATAAAAAATTAGAAGGTTTGCTTAAAAAGATGTTTGTTCAGCAGGGTTACCTTCTACAACCAATTTCATGCATTGTCCCTGTCGCTACAGCCGCATGTTTCTGGTTCGATGAGCTGATAAAGGCGGTCGACAGTGATTCTCCTCCTTATGAGGAGATTATGGACAGAATCAATGCTCTCAAATTGGCTAATTCTTTCACCCTAGACGCCACTTTGCAATTGGCTAGGTTAGCGGCTAAGAATTCTGGGTTTGCTATTGTGGCGCGCAGAGCGCTTTGGTTGAAATCTTGGTCGGCTGATGCGTCTTCCAAGAACAAGTTACTTAACATTCCTTTCAAGGGGAAAACGCTGTTTGGCCCTGACTTGAAAGAGATTATCTCGGATATCACTGGGGGTAAGGGCCACGCCCTTCCTCAGGATCGGCCTTTCAAGGCAAAAAATAAACCTAATTTTCGTCCCTTTCGTAGAAACGGACCAGCCCAAAGTGCTACGTCCTCTAAGCAAGAGGGTAATACTTCTCAAGCCAAGCCAGCTTGGAGACCAATGCAAGGCTGGAACAAGGGAAAGCAGGCCAAGAAACCTGCCACTGCTACCAAGACAGCATGAAATGTTGGCCCCCGATCCGGGACCGGATCTGGTGGGGGGCAGACTCTCTCTCTTCGCTCAGGCTTGGGCAAGAGATGTTCTGGATCCTTGGGCGCTAGAAATAGTCTCCCAAGGTTATCTTCTGGAATTCAAGGGACTTCCCCCAAGGGGGAGGTTCCACAGGTCTCAGTTGTCTTCAGACCACATAAAAAGACAGGCATTCTTACATTGTGTAGAAGACCTGTTAAAAATGGGAGTGATTCATCCCGTTCCATTAAGAGAACAAGGGATGGGGTTCTACTCCAATCTGTTTATAGTTCCCAAAAAAGAGGGAACGTTCAGACCAATCTTAGATCTCAAGATCTTAAACAAGTTTCTCAAGGTTCCATCGTTCAAGATGGAAACCATTCGAACTATTCTTCCTTCCATCCAGGAAGGTCAATTCATGACCACGGTGGATTTAAAGGATGCGTATCTACATATTCCTATCCACAAGGAACATCATCGGTTCCTGAGGTTCGCATTCCTGGACAAACATTACCAGTTCGTGGCGCTTCCTTTCGGATTAGCCACTGCTCCAAGGATTTTCACAAAGGTACTAGGGTCCCTTCTAGCTGTGCTAAGACCAAGGGGCATTGCTGTAGTACCTTACTTGGACGACATTCTGATTCAAGCGTCGTCCCTTCCTCAAGCAAAGGCTCACACGGACATTGTCCTGGCCTTTCTCAGATCTCACGGATGGAAAGTGAACGTGGAAAAGAGTTCTCTATCTCCGTCAACAAGGGTTCCCTTCTTGGGAACAATAATAGACTCCTTAGAAATGAGGATTTTTCTGACAGAGGCCAGAAAAACAAAACTTCTAGACTCTTGTCGGATACTTCATTCCGTTCCTCTTCCTTCCATAGCTCAGTGCATGGAAGTGATCGGGTTGATGGTAGCGGCAATGGACATAGTTCCTTTTGCACGCATTCATCTAAGACCATTACAACTGTGCATGCTCAGTCAGTGGAATGGGGACTATACAGACTTGTCTCCGAAGATACAAGTAAATCAGAGGACCAGAGACTCACTCCGTTGGTGGCTGTCCCTGGACAACCTGTCACGAGGGATGACATTCCGCAGACCAGAGTGGGTCATTGTCACGACCGACGCCAGTCTGATGGGCTGGGGCGCGGTCTGGGGATCCCTGAAAGCTCAGGGTCTTTGGTCTCGGGAAGAATCTCTTCTACCGATAAATATTCTGGAACTGAGAGCGATATTCAATGCTCTCAAGGCTTGGCCTCAGCTAGCGAGGGCCAAGTTCATACGGTTTCAATCAGACAACATGACAACTGTTGCGTACATCAACCATCAGGGGGGAACAAGGAGTTCCCTGGCGATGGAAGAAGTGACCAAAATCATTCTATGGGCGGAGTCTCACTCCTGCCACCTGTCTGCTATCCACATCCCAGGAGTGGAAAATTGGGAAGCGGATTTTCTGAGTCGTCAGACATTGCATCCGGGGGAGTGGGAACTCCATCCGGAAATCTTTGCCCAAGTCACTCAGCTGTGGGGCATTCCAGACATGGATCTGATGGCCTCTCGTCAGAACTTCAAAGTTCCTTGCTACGGGTCCAGATCCAGGGATCCCAAGGCGGCTCTAGTGGATGCACTAGTAGCACCTTGGACCTTCAAACTAGCTTATGTGTTCCCGCCGTTTCCTCTCATCCCCAGGCTGGTAGCCAGGATCAATCAGGAGAGGGCGTCGGTGATCTTGATAGCTCCTGCGTGGCCACGCAGGACTTGGTACGCAGATCTGGTGAATATGTCATCGGCTCCTCCTTGGAAGCTACCTTTGAGACGAGACCTTCTTGTTCAGGGTCCGTTCGAACATCCGAATCTGGTTTCACTCCAGCTGACTGCTTGGAGATTGAACGCTTGATCTTATCGAAGCGAGGATTCTCAGATTCTGTTATCGATACTCTTGTTCAGGCCAGAAAGCCTGTAACTAGAAAGATTTACCACAAAATTTGGAAAAAATATATCTGTTGGTGTGAATCTAAAAGGATTCCCTTGGGACAAGGTTAAGATTCCTAGGATTCTATCCTTCCTTCAAGAAGGATTGGAAAAAGGATTATCTGCAAGTTCCCTGAAGGGACAGATTTCTGCCTTGTCTGTGTTACTTCACAAAAAGCTGGCCGCTGTGCCAGATGTTCAAGCCTTTGTTCAGGCTCTGGTTAGAATTAAGCCTGTTTACAAACCTTTGACTCCTCCTTGGAGTCTCAATTTAGTTCTTTCAGTTCTTCAGGGGGTTCCGTTTGAACCCTTGCATTCCGTTGATATTAAGTTATTATCTTGGAAAGTTTTGTTTTTAGTTGCAATTTCTTCTGCTAGAAGAGTTTCAGAATTATCTGCTCTGCAGTGTTCTCCTCCTTATCTGGTGTTCCATGCAGATAAGGTGGTTTTACGTACTAAACCTGGTTTTCTTCCAAAAGTTGTTTCTAACAAAAACATTAACCAGGAGATTATCGTACCTTCTCTGTGTCCGAAACCAGTTTCAAAGAAGGAACGTTTGTTGCACAATTTGGATGTTGTTCGCGCTCTAAAATTCTATTTAGATGCTACAAAGGATTTTAGACAAACATCTTCCTTGTTTGTTGTTTATTCCGGTAAAAGGAGAGGTCAAAAAGCAACTTCTACCTCTCTCTCTTTTTGGATTAAAAGCATCATCAGATTGGCTTACGAGACTGCCGGACGGCAGCCTCCCGAAAGAATCACAGCTCATTCCACTAGGGCTGTGGCTTCCACATGGGCCTTCAAGAACGAGGCTTCTGTTGATCAGATATGTAGGGCAGCGACTTGGTCTTCACTGCACACTTTTACCAAATTTTACAAGTTTGATACTTTTGCTTCTTCTGAGGCTATTTTTGGGAGAAAGGTTTTGCAAGCCGTGGTGCCTTCCATTTAGGTGACCTGATTTGCTCCCTCCCTTCATCCGTGTCCTAAAGCTTTGGTATTGGTTCCCACAAGTAAGGATGACGCCGTGGACCGGACACACCTATGTTGGAGAAAACAGAATTTATGTTTACCTGATAAATTACTTTCTCCAACGGTGTGTCCGGTCCACGGCCCGCCCTGGTTTTTTTAATCAGGTCTGATAATTTATTTTCTTTAACTACAGTCACCACGGTACCATATGGTTTCTCCTATGCAAATATTCCTCCTTAACGTCGGTCGAATGACTGGGGTAGGCGGAGCCTAGGAGGGATCATGTGACCAGCTTTGCTGGGCTCTTTGCCATTTCCTGTTGGGGAAGAGAATATCCCACAAGTAAGGATGACGCCGTGGACCGGACACACCGTTGGAGAAAGTAATTTATCAGGTAAACATAAATTCTGTTTTTGTCAGGCTTTGGCCAGGATTAAGCCTGTGTTTAAAACTGTTGCTCCGCCATGGAGTTTAAACCTTGTTCTTAACGTTTTACAGGGCGTTCCGTTTGAACCCCTTCATTCCATTGATATAAAGTTGTTATCTTGGAAAGTTCTATTTTTAATGGCTATTTCCTCGGCTCGAAGAGTCTCTGAGTTATCAGCCTTACATTGTGATTCTCCTTATTTGATTTTTCACTCGGATAAGGTAGTTCTGCGTACTAAACCTGGGTTCTTACCTAAGGTAGTCACTAACAGGAATATCAATCAAGAGATTGTTGTTCCATCCTTGTGTCCAAATCCTTCTTCAAGGAAGGAACGACTTCTGCACAATCTGGATGTAGTTCGTGCCCTAAAATTTTATTTACAGGCAACTAAAGATTTTCGACAAACGTCTTCCCTGTTTGTCGTTTACTCTGGTCAGAGGAGAGGTCAAAAAGCTTCTGCTACCTCTCTCTCTTTTTGGCTTCGTAGCATAATACGTTTAGCTTATGAGACTGCTGGACAGCAGCCTCCTGAAAGAATTACAGCTCATTCCATTAGAGCTGTGGCTTCCACTTGGGCCTTTAAGAATGAGGCCTCTGTTGAACAGATTTGCAAGGCTGCAACTTGGTCTTCGCTTCATACTTTTTCCAAATTTTACAAATTTGACACTTTTGCTTCTTCGGAGGCTATTTTTGGGAGAAAGGTTCTTCAGGCAGTGGTTCCTTCTGTATAAAGAGCCTGCCTGTCCCTCCCGTCATCCGTGTACTTTTGCTTTGGTATTGGTATCCCAGAAGTAATGATGACCCGTGGACTGATCACACTTAACAGGAGAAAACATAATTTATGCTTACCTGATAAATTCCTTTCTCCTGTAGTGTGATCAGTCCACGGCCCGCCCTGTTTTTTACGGCAGGTAAATATTTTTTAAATTATACTCCAGTCACCACTACACCCTTTGGCTTCTCCTTTCTCGTTGGTCCTTGGTCGAATGACTGGAGGTGACGTAGAGGGGAGGAGCTATATGGCAGCTCTGCTGGGTGAATCCTCTTGCACTTCCTGTTGGGGAGGAGCAATATCCCAGAAGTAATGATGACCCGTGGACTGATCACACTACAGGAGAAAGGAATTTATCAGGTAAGCATAAATTATGTTTTCCCACGAATCCGAATGAATACGAAACAAATTCATTCGATTTCTTCCGAATTCGAATCGATCCGAACCGAAATTCGAATCGGTCCGAATCGATCCGAACCGAACCGAATTTTTTGACGCTGCACATATCTAATATTTATCAACTACAAGTTAGTTTTAGATCATTTATATGGAACAAAAAAAAGAAGAAAGAATCGGCCTCTCAAAATTATATTTGCTATATCTTAATGGAGGCATGAGTCTTCCTAATATAGAATTGTACAATATAGCTTCACTAATGAAATATAGCTTGGAATGGTTACTCAATAGAATATTTTGCTCTACAAGAGAACTAGTTAAAGAGATGATATATCTACTGAAATTAAATGATTTACCTCATATGTCGTAGCCCCATAAATCTTCAGAATTACCTCATAAGGTTGAGACAATAGTTTGTTTCAAGCTATATTAAAAGCATGGGAAAAATAGTGATAACTATTTAGATAATACATTTACAAGATTTTTACTCTTAGCGGGTAACCCTAACTTTACATCTGGAAATTAGTATCCTTTTAATTCAGAATGCACAGAAAAAGGTTTAAAATCAAATTGTACATTTTATGCACCTGAAACAAAACAAAATTATCTCATTTGAAGAAAGTTGCTAATTCTTTTTCTATTCCACAATCTCAGAATTGTATTTCTTTATTCAGGTGGAACATTAATTAAACTCAATATTAAAGCAGAATCCACAGATATGTAATAAATCAGATGTTCATGATTTATATAAAATATTCTATGTTAAAAAAAAATAGGTTGTCACCTCTTTATTAAACAACACCTAGATTACGAGTTTTGAGCGCTATAGGAAAATTAACGAACGCAACAAAAGTGGCGTTATTTAATCCCCTATAGCGCAGCCATTACAAGTTTTAAAAAACCCGGCTTGTGCGTGCGATCTGGTGCTTTTCAGCTCCATACCGCACCAAAAACAAACGCTGTTTTGACGTGCTCGTGCACGCTTTCCCCATAGACTTCAATGGCGAGAGCCGGGCAGAAAAAAGTCTAACACCTGCGATTGCAGAAAGAAAAGCTCTGTAACGCAGCCCTATTGATGTCTATGGGGAAAAAGAAAATAACGTTTAAACCTAACACCCTAACATAAACCCTACGTCTAAACACGCCTAATCTGCTGCCCCCGACATCACCGACGCCCTGCCTACAGTTATTAACCCTAATCTGCCGCTCCCCATATCGCCACCACCTAAATAAAGGTATTGACCCCTAATCTGCCGCTCCCGTTATCGCCGCCACTATACTAGTTATTTACCCTTATTCCGCCGCACCCCAACATCGCCGCCACTATATTAATGTTATTAACCCCTATTCCGCCGCTCCCCGAAATCGCCGCAACTAAATAATGTTATTAACTCCTAAACCTCTGGCCTCCCACATCACTACCACTAAATAAACCTATTAACCCCTAAACTGCCAGCCCCCCACATCACAACAACCTAAATTTAACTATTAACCCCTACACCTACCCCTAAACCTAACCCTAACATAACCCTAACACCCCCTAATTTTAACATAATTAAAATAGATCTATATTAAATTTACAATTATTAACTAAATAATACCTTTAAAACTAAATACATACTTACCTGTGAAATAAAACCTAAGCTACCTACAATATAACTAATAGTTATATTGTAGCTAGCTTATGTTTTATTTTTATTTCACAGGTAAGTTTGTATTTATTTTAACTAGGTAGACTAACTACCTAGTTAAAATAAATACAAAATTATATGTGAAATAAAACCTAAGCTACTTTACACTAAAACTTAAAATTACAAAAAATAAAAAAACCTACCATTACAAAAAATTAAAATACTACCATTACAAAAAAAACCTAATGATTCTAATACCCTTTAAAATCAAGAAAGGCTTTTTGTAAGTTAAACAGCTCTTTTGCTAAAAAACACACCCCCTAACAGTATACAAACCCCCACCACCCAAACTACCAAGGGCCCTTAAAAGGGCCTTTTGTGGACCCTTAAAAGGGCCTTTGTTGGGCATTGCCCTAAGTTAAACAGCTCTTTTGCTCCAAAAAATAAACACCCCCTAAAAAAAATACCCATTAAAAAAAAACCCACCCAAAATAAAAAAACCTAATCTAGAATAAACTACCAATGGCCCTTAAAAGGGCCTTTTGTAGGGCGTTGTCCTAAAGATATGAGCTCTTTTTGTGAAAAAAAATACAAATACCCACTAAAATTGCAACCCCCCCTCAAACCCAGAAAATAAAAAAAAAATATCTAAAAAACCTAAGCTACCCATTGCCCTGAAAAGGGCATTTGTATGGGCATTGCCCTTAAAAGGGGATTTAGCTCTTTTGCTGCCCAAACCCTAATCTAAAAATAAAACCCACCAAAAAAACCTTAAAAACACCTAACACTAACCCCCGACGATCCACTAAAAGTTTTTGAAGTCCCGCTTGAATGATCTTCATCCCGGCGGAGAAGTCTTCATCCAGGCAGCCTCTTCAATCTTCATCCTGGTGGCGAAGTCCTCATCCAAGCAGTGAGAAATCTTCATCTAGGCGGCCTCTTTAATCTTCATCCAGACGGCATCTTCTATCTTGATCCCGGCGGCGCAGAGTGGGTCCATCCTGAAGACATCCAGCGCAGAGCATCCTCTTCATATGGTCGCTGCCGTACACTGAATATTCAATGTAAGGTACGCGTTTCAGATGGCTTCACTTGCATTCCTATTGGCTGAAAGATTTGAATCAGCCAATAGGAATTAGAGCTGCTAAAATCCTATTGGCTGTTGAAATCAGCCAATAGGATTTTAGCAGCTCTAATTACTATTGGCTGATTTAAAAATGTTCAGCCAATAGGAATGCAATGGTACCCCCAGTATAAAAGGGGTATCTTGCATTTGAATCCTCAGTGTGCGGCGGACGATCGCATGAAGAGGACCTCCACGTTGGATCGATGGTGTCAGGGGTTTTTCCCTGCTTTGTTTGCCATGTGCTGCTGGCAGCCATTTTACTCACCTCTCTTGCTGACTCTGGTGCACAGTGTGTGATGCTGCTCATTTCCTGCATGCCCTTTTATGGCCATGCAGGAAATGAGCAGCATCATCATCCATGTGAGACAGGTTGCAGTCTCCTGAAGACATCCAGCGCAGAGCATCCTCTTCATATGGTCGCTGCCGTACACTGAATATTCAATGTAAGGTACGCGTTTCAGATGGCTTCACTTGCATTCCTATTGGCTGAAAGATTTGAATCAGCCAATAGGAATTAGAGCTGCTAAAATCCTATTGGCTGTTGAAATCAGCCAATAGGATTTTAGCAGCTCTAATTACTATTGGCTGATTTAAAAATGTTCAGCCAATAGGAATGCAATGGTACCCCCAGTATAAAAGGGGTATCTTGCATTTGAATCCTCAGTGTGCGGCGGACGATCGCATGAAGAGGACCTCCACGTTGGATCGATGGTGTCAGGGGTTTTTCCCTGCTTTGTTTGCCATGTGCTGCTGGCAGCCATTTTACTCACCTCTCTTGCTGACTCTGGTGCACAGTGTGTGATGCTGCTCATTTCCTGCATGCCCTTTTATGGCCATGCAGGAAATGAGCAGCATCATCATCCATGTGAGACAGGTTGCAGTCTCAGAATTGTGATGTCATCACTTATTATTTAAAGGGCCTCTGTTCAGGTTGCTTTGCCCTTGCGTTGTCTCAGACCTGTTTGTGAGAGTTCCTGTTCCTGTGTATTACCTGGCTGTCTAACAGCCTCCTGGTTCCTGATCCCTGGCTTGTTCCTGACTCTGCTGTTCTCCTTGTTCCTGATTCCGGCTCGTCTGACTAACTCGCTTTGGCTCCTGACTCGACTCTGGTTTTGACTCTTGGCTTGATATTTGACTTGTGGACTTTTTTTTATTATTTTTTGCTATTAATAAAGGTGTGATTATTTTTGCACTTCTTGTCTCAGTCTGATTCCTGGCACCCTGACATTACGCAATCCTGATGGTGCTAATAATCCAACTTTACCTACCATCATTTCCAGGATGGATGAACAGGATCACCGCTTGGATCAATTTGCACTAGCCCTGCAAACCTTGCTGACTCGCACTGCACATTTGGACCAAAGTGTTCCACAAGTTATGGCTGCTCCTGTTTCCGCTGCTGCACCTAGTCCTACCAGGAGCATGTCCGGTTCTGCACCTCTACCTCAGCAATATGGAGGTGATCCTATTCAGTGCAGAGGGTTTTTGAACCAGGTGGGCATTTACTTTGTTACCTCAGGCGTTTCCCTCTGACAGAGCTAAGGTGGGATTTCTTATCTCGTTACTCTCTAACACAGCTCTTGTCTGGGCTAATCCCTTGTGGGAGACTAATAAACCTGTGATTTCAAATTACCCTGAATTTGTGGCCTCCTTTCGAAGGGCATTTGATGTTCTGGCTCGCTCCTCCTCTGCTGCTAAACGACTCATCCATTCAGCAAGGTACAAGATCTGTTGCTCAGTATGCCATTGAGTTCCGTACGCTTGCCACAGAGGTATGTTGGAACAATGAAGCCCTTGTTGCCGACTTCTTTCATGGGCTCTCTAAAGACGAAGTTGCTGCCAGAGATTTACCAGAGGATCTGAAGGCTTTGGTGTCTTTTTAAATCCTAATTGACATCAGACTCAGAGGGAGGCCCTCTTTCAAGGATCCTGTTCCGTTGTCTCCTACGTGTTCATTCCCACCCATGCCTCCCTCTCCTCCCATGCCTCCTGGTCCCGAATCACCAGGTACTGCTGAGCCGATGCAGTTGGGATTCACGCATCTCCCCGCGGCGGAGAGGGCCTTTAGGAGGAGGGAGGGGCTCTGCCTCTATTGTGGGTTACAGGGTCACCTTTTGAAGTCTTGTTCTACACGGCCAGAAAAACGCTCAAACCTAAGGTCCTGGCGGGGGCAGACCTTGGGTGGTTTATCCTCGTCCCCAGAACCGCTAAAGGAGAAACCTTTGGTCAAGGTTGTCCTTTCCTGGGTGGACTCCTCCATAGTCACCCAGGCTCTTGTTGACTCTGGTGCTGCGGGCTATTTCATTGACAGTGCTTTTGCATCAAAGCACTCCATTCCTGTTTTGCCTCGGTCCGTTCTGCTTGCTATTGAGGCCATTGATGGCAGGCCCCTTTAGCCCGCACTCGTTACTGACGAGACCACTCCGTTATCCATGGCTGTTGGGGCTCTCCATTTTGAAACCCTCCAGATCCAGATGATAAACTCTCCGCATTTTCTGGTTGTTCTGGGTTATCCCTGGCTCCAAAAGCACAATCCCAGTCTCAACTGGCGCAGGTCTGAAATTTTGTCGTGGTGTCCTCAGTGTATTTCCACTTGTCTTCGGAAACCAGTTATAGTCTTGTGCACTTCTTCGGTATCTCAATTGCCAGAGGAGTACCGAGAGTTCCTAGACATTTTGACAAGGTGCGTGCCGGTACGTTGCCTCCTCACCAGTCTTACGATTGTGCCATAGACCTGCAACCCGGAGCCATTCCTCCTCGGGGTCGGGTTTACACTCTGTCTGTTGTGGAGAATTGTGCTATGGAGAAGTATGTTGCGGTTGCTCTGTCGCGGGGGATAATCCGCAAATCCTGCTCTCCTGCAGGGGCTGGCTTCTTCTTTGTGAAGAAAAAGGGTGGTGAGTTAAGACCATGCATCGATTATAGGGGTCTTAATCATCTTACTATTAAGAATGCTTACCCTATTCCGCTCATTACGGAACTCTTTGACCGCCTCAAGGGAGCTACGGTCTTTACTAAACTTGATTTGAGAGGAGCGTACAATCTCGTTAGGATCAAGGAGGGCCACGAATGGAAAACAGCATTTAACACCAGGAGCGGGCATTATGAGTATCTTGTAATGCCCTTTGGCCTATGTAATGCTCCTGCTGTTTTCCAGGAATTTATTAATGATGTCCTACGAGATATGTTGCAACAGTGTGTTGTGGTGTATTTAGACGACATCCTCATACACTCACCCGTGCTTAAGAGTCATCGTTCTGATGTTACATGGGTTCTTCAGAGACTACGTGAGAACGGCCTGTTTTGTAAACTCGAGAAATGTGAGTTCCATCAGGAGGCTCAAGTACCCTTCCTAGGTTATGTTATCTCCGTTGCAGGGTTCTCCATGGATCCTGACAAGTTGTCTGCAGTTCTGCAGTGGCCTCGCCCAGTTGGTCTTCGGTCTATTCAATGTTTTTTGGGGTTTGCCAATTACCATAGAAAGTTTATTAAAAACTTTTCTTCCGGGGGCGGAGCCAGCCGCCATAGTGAGAGGTCGCACAGACACAGAGCTCCTGCAAAATATTTTCATTCTACGACTTTAATATGTAGCCTGAATACCTTACTTCTAGATTTTTATTTGATATAAAGGAGGAATTCAATCTGGGTTGCTTTATCTTGACCTCTATAGCAGCAGCTAAACAAACATGGATTTTATTTCCCTGAGGCCACGAGGAGGACTAGCCTAGAGATCGGCATCTGCAGTGTGGAGCTGTCAATGTAATCCAGTAAGCCTGCAGACTGGGCTATCATTTTGGGGCTTAGGCACAGACCGCAACCACCGAAGATCCTACTGACCATCAAGCTAGGACCCCCTGGAGGTGATTTTTAACATTCCATATGGAGCCTCTCACCCTGCTGCACGCAATCGGTTGTGCGCTGCGCCAACATAAAGAAAATTTTCTAGCTCAGATGGAGGCCGCATTTTCTCTCCCTAGCACTCCTCCTCCTGCTGCGAACTCTGATGACAACGCAACTAATGAGCCTCGCGGCGACACTGATTTGGATCCCCAGCAGCCGCTGTCCTGTGGGGCCTTGGATCTCCAAACACAGATGTGTATTACCTTAACGATAAGGAACAGTGCTCACCCGGTGGCCATCGCAGCCCTATCTCAAGACGCAGTAGCAGGCTTAGACTCTGCCAGCCTATACTTCAAAACGGAGGGGTCTCTGGCTTCACGGAAACAGGCTGGGGAGAAAAATTGCCAGGTATCGTATGGGACCTTCATAGATCTTAGCAGCAGCACGCATACAATCGACAACCATGGTGACTTAGGAAAGCAGGCCCTACTCTCCGTATTTTTCTCATTTGTCTGTGTAGGCATACCCTTGGGGTTTGCCTTACTTTGTCTTAGCCTGCCTTGGTTAACTGTTACTTACAATAAACTGCAAACCTGTGTACCCATAATGGAGAACCATATGCTCCTCAGATGCGGAATTGGTTAACCCTGTTTGGGGAAATTTCTTTGCATCCATATCTTGCACGATGCTAATTGCCACGCTCATCTGATTGCTGAGTTAACAGAGATATGGACATTACAGTTGGACAATAACAGACTTTGCTACATCGGTTTTCTTCTTAACAGCATGCACTTCTACAAATTAGTTCTACTATCTCATATACACCTTATTTTGGTATAATGTTTATGTTCATTTTGGGTTGGTTATATATGTAATACTCTAAAGTTAAAGAACAGTTTCTAGCTATATGTCTGCTCTAATACATTTAGTTCCTGGATGCTAAGCACCTATTTATAATTTATTTCAAGATTTATTTGTATCCACCAAACCAGTAACAGTCAGCCTTACAGGAAAATAACTACTTACTCTTGGCAGTACTCTAAGTTAAGATTCTCAACTATTTTGTGGCACTGCTGGATTATAAATTAGCGGTATGGCATTAGTATTAGAGACTTCCCTCTGTAAGAATATATGTTGAATCTATGAATGCTTGAAGTCCCAGACAAAGTTTCTCTTAAACTTTGATTGCCTATACATTAGACCGCTATAAATGGTGTTTACATATGTTAACTAGATTGTTTTGTGGGATGTTGACAATGTCTATATACTGTATTATACTAAGTCTACAGGCTCCTTATCGTTCGCACTTACTGCGAGATTAACAGAATTCTACCATTCCACTGCATAGTTTTCCTAAGGTTGCAGGCTCCCATACTGTATGTATACACATTGTGCCTAGGTGTAATTTATGTGCATGACTTCTTGCCGCCAGCGGCCGAGGCGGTGAGATGACTACATTTATCAAACAGACAGCCCCATAGAATAGCCTTGGATATAAATTTGCAACACAATCCCTCCTACAGCACATAAGCAATGTTTTAGCTCTCCACTGTTTTGTTCTCAATATTCTTCCTACAGTTGCTATATGACCTTGACATTCTCAGAGGATTTTAATATTACTTATACTAGAGTATACATTTGGGAGTACTTTCACCATTTTGATAGCTAAAGCCTCCTCTGTGCTCTAATCCCAGTTACTTCAGAGTGTCCTACCTTCTAGTTCAAATGAATGTATATCTATCAGCGCCACAATAATACCATACAAGCTATATCTGATATAGGCGGAGTCTCCCAACCAGACTCCAAAGTTAAGAGTAAAAAGAAATGCCAAGATACAGCGCTACACTACCCTCAGATGAGGGTTGAGTTGCTAAAGATGGTGTCCACGACTAGGAATGTGTATACATAAAGGTTAATATATAATATTGTATTACACAAAGAATATATATAAAACCATGTGAAAAAAAATACTTAAAAGGTAAAAGATTAAAAAATATATATATAGGATGCAATATTAAAATGTATTAAACAGACATTTTATTATATTTTATTAACATAAACTAACAGTTAAAAATACAGTTAAAAATAGGTTCAACAATCTAATGGATTGTCCCATACAATGTCCAAGAAGTTATGTCCTATGTAACATACAAGTGGTTAAGTCCCATACCAAAATGTCCAAAGCAAATGTTCAAAGTTAATATCCAAACAATAGTGTCCAAAAAAATGATGATAATGTGTCCAAAGTTGGTGTAAAAATCAAAAAGGTGAAAAAATGTTAGAAAATATAAAATATTAAAAATAATTTGTGAAAAGATGAAAAACTGAATAAAAATATATAAAAAAAATATATAAAAAATAAAATAAAATAAAAAAATAAAATAAAAAATAATATGAGTTGTGATCAGCAACCCATATGGAATGTATATATTATATGTGATAGTAAATGAATATCGTGAGGTGTACACCTAAAAAGTGTGTATAAAAATGTGTTTATATAAAAGGGTGTGGTAAAAAATGTGTCATAAAAAATGTGTCATAAAAAAGGATTCAAAATCCTGGTGAAAATAAATAAAGTCCAAATAGCTCCAAAAAAATGTGTATATAATTCCAAGTATTCCAAAATGTGAGTGTATAAAGTGCTGGGTTGATGTTTCTCTTCTTAAAAGGTTATCAAAATGTAATGGGATATCCTCCTGTACCTAAAAAAGTGTACAGAAAATAGACATAGTGCAATAAAATCACTTTAGAATGGCAACAACAGTATTCTACTCACCAGATATATTCTGAGCTGCAATACCAGTGTATAGCCAACGCGTTTTGGTCCTCAGGGACCTTTCTCAAGACTGGTAGCAGCTGTCTGGCTTCTACACCTTAAGTGTGTTTTGATAGCCAATGGGATGGTTTGTGGAAATTGCGCCCAAAATTCGCGCCAAAAATTTGCGGTAAAATTTGTGGTTTAAATTCTCATTTAAAATACATTTCCAGAAATTAATAATTATATTGTCCCCCATTTCTATTATGTCAAGAATGAGTACATTGAGTTTTAGGTAAAAATTGTCCATTCTCCTTAGTGTCCGCTCACCGGATGTTTATACCGGATGTTAGGGCCCACCGGAAGTGATGTTTATTTGCAGACCGGAAGTGATACGCTTAATGCGCGTGACATCCGAAAGGAGAAAAAATATATATCATGTGTATTAGCCGGTGGGAGTGCCAACTCATTTTGGCATATTGGGGTTATAGTATATTGACTTGGCAAAATGCAAAGTTGCCTATATGAGTGTAAATATATGTAATGGTATTGTTCCTTGTAGTTGTGTTACTACATGAAAAACAATCTCTATGTGAATAAGTTTAATTATATAAAAAGATAAAAAATATATGACATATGAATAAAAATTGGTATTGGTATTTAAAGCTCAGAATGTCTGGTATAGAATAAAAATACAAATATCTGTTATAGAATAAAAATACAAATACAATATATAAAAAATTGTAAGATACAAATAAGGGCATATGGATATCCATATGTTGTGGGTAAAAAATAAATTTATAAAAATATATATAAAAAAGTTATATAAAACCGTTATGTTGGAGTTATATATTTAATTATTACCTAACATTGCGTGAACAGAGGTAGAAATTACTCAAAACAGGAGTCGGTATTCTATTGCATAGTAGTGTGTTTAGAACCTATTACTGTCAATAATATTTCTATCATGAGGATCTCGATGTCCTATATAGTTTCAGGAGTCTGCCAATAGGTTTGGGGGTAGCTTATAAGTACAAATATATAAATATCTAAAAAATATATATTGTAAAAGCTTTTTTGAAACCTTAATTTTTAAAAAAAGTTTTTTAACCCCAAAGAAACCTTTTAAAACTTTTTTAAAAAACATTTAAAAATCGCTTTGGTTTTAAGATTTCTTTAATTTTTAATTTTCTTTTAAAATGATTGGTTGAGAGTGGTGCTTGTGTTTGAAACAGTCTACTTTCTTCCCATCTTTCCATCTTTCCTGATTTTCTAGTGTCTTTTGGAGAGTTGGGAGTGGAAGAGAGTTTGTTTTTTGTTTCTCTTATAATAGGTGGAATATTTCCGTATTGCTGTTAAGACCTTTGGGAAAGATGCAGTCTAGCAGGAAGATCCACTTTGATTCTACTCTCAGAAGTTGTTTTTCAAAATCCCCTCCTCTCCAATTTTTGGTGGGTCTACTAATGCCCATATATTTGAACGTTTTGTTGCTTCCTTTATGTTTTTCTTTAAAATGTTTGTATAGTGGAAAATCTTCCTTTCCCCATTTTATCTGTAAAAGATGCTGGCGGATTCTATCTCGCAGTTTCCTAGAGGTTTGCCCTACATATTGTAGTCCGCATCCACATTCAATTAGATATATGATGCCTGAATCCTGGCATCTGATCATCTCTTTCATATTAAAAGACTCCTGTGTTATATTGGATTTGAATATGTTACTCTTCTTGCCATGTTCGCAAGCCTTGCATGTCAGGCAAGGAAAGAAACCTTTAAGTGGTTTCCCATGTAGATCTTTCATTGTGGTTTTCCTAGTTACTTTGGGGACACTAGGAGCGATCATTGTTTTAATGTTTTTTGTTTTTCTGTAAATGAATGTTGGGGATTCCTTTAGATCTTTCCCAATTATATTGTCCTCTTTCAGAAAGTGCCAGTGCTTCTTTATTATCTTTTCGATTAGAAACCTATTTTCGCTGTATTCAGAGATGAAAGGTACCTGTATGGTAATGTCCCTTTCTGGAGTCTTGTCCTTATTTTTGTATTTCAGCATAGACCCTCTATCCATTTTCTCCACTTCTTCAATCGTTCTGTTTATGGTTTCCACATCGTATCCTCTGTCCACGAATCTTTCTTTTAGGATTTTTGACTGTTCTTTCCATTTTCCTCTGTCCGAACAATTCTTTCTGATCCTCATTAACTGTCCTTTCGGGATGTTTGATTTCCATCTGTGGTGGTGACAACTGGTCTGATGGATATAATTGCTACAGTCCACATCTTTAAAGTACGTAGAAGTAGACACTCTTCCTTCTTTTATCGTTATGTCTAAGTCCAGAAAGTGGATATTTTTCTTACTTATCTCGTACGTGAATTTCAAGTTCATGGTGTTATTATTCATCACATTAATAGTGTGTTGGAGGTCTTCCACAGAACCTCTCCATATAATGAGGATGTCATCTATGTATCTTTTGTATAGGACCAGGTCTGCGCCTGCTGGGCAGGAGTCCCAAAAGAGGTTCTCCCATTTACCCATGTATAAGTTGGCGTAGCTAGGCGCAAACCTGGTCCCCATAGCTGTTCCGCATATCTGGTTGTAGAACACTCCTCTGTCGTTGAAGTAATTATGACTGAGGATATAGGAGATACCCTCCACAACAAACTCCCTTTGTTCCTGACTCAATTCTCTGTCCTTGTTCATGAAGTACTCCACTGCTTCTAAACCCAAATTGTGTGGGATACTCGTATAAAGAGCAGTGACATCACAGGTAGCTAATATGTATCGGTCGTCCCATTCTAGACTATTGAGTAGGTTCAGGACTTCTGTGGAGTCCTTAAGATAGGAAGGTAGTTGTTGTACATGTTTCTGAAGTCTTCTATCGATGTATTCTGATAGGTTGCAGGTGATGGAGCCAATACCGGATATGATCGGCCTTCCGGGGGGGTTATCCAACCTTTTGTGTATTTTAGGAAGGTAATAGAATACAGGTATCCTTGGATGTTTCATAGATATATACCTGTATTCCTGATTGTTGATAATACCTTTCCTTTTTGCTGACATAAGTATGGAGTCCAGCTCTTCTTTATATCTTCTTGTGGGATCTGAGTTTAGGACCTCATAGGTCTCAGAATCTCCCAAAATCCTGTCTGATTCTTTGTTGTAATCTATTTTGTTTAGGATTACAATGCCCCCTCCCTTGTCGGCCGATTTTACTACAATGTCTTTGTTATCTTCTAGACTCTTGATGGTGTTTGTTTGTGTCTTAGTCATATTTTGGTGGAACTTCCTAATGTTGTTGTTGTTTAATCTCTTTATGTCATCACATACTACATTTTCAAATGTTTCGATGTGAGGTCCTTTATGTGAAATGGGGAAGAAAGTGGACTTTGGTTTCAGATCTGTGTAGTTAGGTTTATCTTGTGTCTGGTGCCCATTCTCTCTTATATTTGTGTTTATATTGGAATGTGAATTGGTTTTTTCTAATGCAGATTTGTTTAACATGTGTATAGGTCTGGAATTTATCCAGACCCCTTGATGGAGCATAAGATAGACCTAAGGCCAATACTTCTTTGTCCTTATGGCTTAGATTTGTGTTGCTCAAATTGTATATCCCTCTATTATTTAGATCCCTTGAGACATTGTCGTTAGAGCTAGTGGAGGGTAAAGTTATTTGTGCATTTTCGCATATAGTATGTGCCTGAGGTGTTATTTGAGACTTCTTTTTTAGCCTTATCCCTGCTCTTCTGCCTCTATGGATTTTCTTTTTTGACTTGGAGTTGTGAACTCTTCTACATCTTGTGTTCTGTTTTTTCTCTTTGACTGTTTGTTTCTGTCTAAGAGTGCTGGAGGGCCTTCCCCTAAAAAATGTTGTTGATTATCATGATTTATGGTAGTGCCTGATGATTGAGTGTTCGAATTCCTCAGGGCTGGAGGAGCAGGGCTGTTTAACATATCCATATTTCTCAGATTCTCAAATCTATTAGTGTTTGGGGTGGGAGTGTCAACCCAAGTATTTCTAGATCTATTGTTGTGAGATTCTCTATGGTGATAACTCTGATTGTCTCCAAAGTGTACTTTTGGGTACAATTGTTTGTGTTTGTAACCATAGTTGTCTCTGTTCTGGTAGGTGTCTCCTCTCTCATAGGATGGGAATCTAGTATGTATTGGGTTGTGAAAAAACTCCCCACCTCTTGTTTGTACATGTTGGTATGTCCCCCTGTAGTCTCCTTGTCTGAAGCGATTATCATATCCCTGATATGGGGTCCTATGATAATGTTGGTAACTTCTAAACTGGGGTGGTCTAAAATGTGGTTGTTGTATCTGACCCCAATCTTCCATTTCTCTAGGTCTAGGATAATCTCTGTAGTTCCTATGATTGTAATTTCTATTATTGTAGCTCCTAGAGTGGTAGAGACCACTGTGGTGTTGGTCTCTGGGGTTTTGATGGTTTCTTTCATAGAATGTGTTATTATTCTGATTATAGGGAAAAGGTTGATGATTACTATTGTCATTTTGTCCCCATTGGTTGTGTGGGTTTCTATTCCTTTCTCTATTCCTATTTCCCCTTGGGGCGACTTCGGTCCATTCTTCTTCTGTGTGTGTTGGATTAGTCTCTATATGTGGTTCAGTCCCTGAAGTCGTATCGGACTTATTTTGAGTGGCTAGGTTTAAGTCTCTATGGATTTTTTTAGTCTTTTTAGAGATGATATCGTCTTTAATCTTTTTGATCTTAGAACATAATTGTTCCTACTTTGTTTTAAATACACGCAGGTCTCTGATATGCTCCATCTTATTTTCTTCCTCCTTTATATTTTTATCTAGGGCTATCAAAAGATATCCTCAATAGTCTATAATTATCTGCATCAATTTTTGTGAGATTTCTTTGATGGCTGTCTCCCATCTGTTGGCAAACTCCTGACTCTCAATATTAAATGAACAGTTCTTCTGTATCATTAAACCCTTTGGAATGATATTCAGTTCCAAACATTTCTTTAAAAAAGAGATCTCAGCAGTATATTTAGTTTCAGATACTAAGAGTTTCTCTAGGTTCTTAAAGGCCGCATCTATATCTACCACTTCTCCATCTTTATGGTTTGCATCCTTATTTAAGGCCTGGGCTATATCAAAATTTATATCTGTCCTAAGGCTACTGATGGTGGATGTGGTAATGTTATTTGTAGTGGATGGAATATCTTCCATTTTATAAGTTTATGTATAGATGTGAATATATTATGACCAATGGTAATGGGTAAGTCTGGTGGGCATTAGTAGACCCACCAAAAATTGGAGAGGAGGGGATTTTGAAAAACAACTTCTGAGAGTAGAATCAAAGTGGATCTTCCTGCTAGACTGCATCTTTCCCAAAGGTCTTAACAGCAATACGGAAATATTCCACCTATTATAAGAGAAACAAAAAACAAACTCTCTTCCACTCCCAACTCTCCAAAAGACACTAGAAAATCAGGAAAGATGGAAAGATGGGAAGAAAGTAGACTGTTTCAAACACAAGCACCACTCTCAACCAATCATTTTAAAAGAAAATTAAAAATTAAAGAAATCTTAAAACCAAAGCGATTTTTAAATGTTTTTTAAAAAAGTTTTAAAAGGTTTCTTTGGGATTAAAAAACTTTTTTTAAAAATTAAGGTTTCAAAAAAGCTTTTACAATATATATTTTTTAGATATTTATATATTTGTACTTATAAGCTACCCCCAAACCTATTGGCAGACTCCTGAAACTATATAGGACATCGAGATTCTCATGATAGAAATATTATTGACAGTAATAGGTTCTAAACACACTACTATGCAATAGAATACCGACTCCTGTATTGAGTAATTTCTACCTCTGTTCACGCAATGTTAGGTAATAATTAAATATATAACTCCAACATAACGGTTTTATATAACTTTTTTATATATATTTTTATAAATTTATTTTTTACCCACAACATATGGATATCCATATGCCCTTATTTGTATCTTACAATTTTTTATATATTGTATTTGTATTTTTATTCTATAACAGATATTTGTATTTCTCCAACATTGGTGTGTCCGGTCCACGGCGTCATCCATTACTTGTGGGATATTCTCCTCCCCCACAGGGAAAGGCAAGGAGAGCACACAGCAAGAGCTGTCCATATAGTCCCTCCCAGGCTCCGCCCCCCCAGTCATTCTCCTTGCCGCTCTGAACAAGTAGCATCTCCTCGGGGATGGTGAGGAGTTTGTGTTGTTTAGTTGTAGTTTTTTATTCTTCTATCAAGAGTTTGTTATTTTAAAATAGTGCTGGTATGTACTATTTACTCTGAAACAGAAAGAGATGAAGAGTTCTGTTTAAAAGAGGATTATGATTTTAGCAGACAGTAACTAAAATCAGTTGCTGTTCCCACACAGGACTGTTGAGATGAGAGAACTTCAGTTGGGGGGAACAGTTTGCAGACTTTTCTGCTCAAGGTATGACTAGCCATTTTTCTAACAAGACTGTGTAATGCTGGAAGGCTGTCATTTTCCCTCATGGGGATTGGTAAGCCATTTTCTTAGTCTCAAACAGAATAAAGGGCTTATTATGGGCTATACACTGGTAGACACTCTTAAGGGCTAAATTGATTGCTTTATTTAAGTATTATATGCAGTTTGAAGTTGAATTTCACACTTTTATAACATTGGGGAACGTTTTTTAGCACCAGGCACTTGTTAAGACACCTTCCCAGTCAGGAAGGGCCTTTCTCTGTAGTAGGCAGAGCCTCATTTTCGCGCCATTACTGTGCAGTTACTTTTGAGTACAGTACATGCAGCTGCATGTGTGTGGGTCTGGAATCCACTAAAAACGTTCCTAGAAGGCTTCATTTGATATCATATACCCCCCTGGGATTGGTGAAGTCGCAGCAAAGGCTGTAGCTGGGACTGTAAGGGGGTTAAAATTAAAAACGGCTCCGGTTTCCACATTTTAAGGGTTAACAGCTTGAAAATTGGGGTGCAATACTTTGAATGCATTAAGACACTGTGGTGAAAATTTGGTAAAGATTGGATAATTCCTTCATAGTTTTTCACATATTCAGTAATAAAGTGTGCCCTGTTTAACATTTAAAGAGACAGTAACGGTTTTGTTTTAAAACGGTTTTTGTGCTTTATTAACCAGTTTAAGCCTGTTTAACATGTCTGTACCTTCAGATAGATCATGTTCTGTATGTATGGTAGCCAATGTGGTTCCCCCTTCAAATATGTGTGATAATTGTGCCATAGCGTCCAAACAAAGTAAGGACAGTACTGTCACAAATTGTAAAGTTGCCCAGGATGATTCCTCAGATGAAGGAAGTAGACATAGTTCTACATCATCTCCTTCTGTGTCTATACCAGTTATGCCCGCGCAGGCGACCCCTAGTACTTCTAGCGCGCCAATGCTTGTTACTATGCAGCAATTGACGGCAGTAATGGATAACTCCATAGCTAATATTTTATCCAAAATGCCAGCATTTCAGAGAAAGCGCGATTGCTCTGTTTTAAACACTGTAGAGCAGGAGGGCGCTGATGATATTTTTTCTGTCATACCCTCACACCAATCTGAAGTGGCAGTGAGGGAGGGTTTGTCAGATGGTGAAATTTCTGATACACTAAGAATTTCTCAGCAGGCAGAACCTGATGTTGTGACATTTAAATCAAAATTAGAGCATCTCCGCGCATTACTTAAGGAGGTGCTATCTACTCTGGATGATTGCGACAATCTGGTCAACCCAGAAAAATTGTGCAAGATGGACAAGTTCCTTGAGGTCCCGGTGCACCCTGATGCTTTTCCGATACCTAAACGGGAGGCGGACATAGTGAATAAGGAGTGGGAGAAGCCAGGCATACCTTTTGTCCCTCCTCCTATATTTAAGAAATTGTTCCCTATGGTCGACCCCAGGAAGGACACATGGCAAACAGTCCCTAAGGTCGAGGGGGCGGTTTCTACTCTAGCCAAGCGCACGACCATTCCTATTGAGGACAATTGTGCTTTCAAAGATCCTATGGATAAAAAATTGGAGGGTTTGCTTAAAAAGATTTTTGTACATCAAGGTTACCTACTTTAACCTATTTCGTGCATTATTCCTGTCACTACAGCAGCGTGGTTCTGGTTCGAGGAACTGGAAAAGTCGCTCAGTAGGGAGACTCCGTATGAGGAAGTCATGGACAGAATTCACGCACTTAAGTTAGCTAATTCCTCTATTTTAGACACCGCTTTGCAGTTAGCGAGGTTAGCGGCGAAAAATTCAGGGTTTACAATTGGGGCGCGTAGAGCGCTCTGGCTAAAGTCTTGGTCGGCGGATGTATCTTCCAAGACAAAATTGCTTAATACCCCTTTCAAAGGTAAGACCCTTTTTGGGCCAGAATTGAAAGAGATTATTTCAGACATCACTGAGGGAAAGGGCCATGCCCTCCCACAAGATAAACCTTTCAAGGCTAAGAATAAGTCCAATTTTCGTTCCATTCGCAATTTCAGGAACGGACCGGCTTCCAACTCGGCAGCCTCTAGACAAGAGGGTAACGCTTCCCAGACTAAACCAGCTTGGAAATCAATGCAAGGCTGGAACAAGGGTAAACAGGCCAAGAAGCCTGCTGCTGCTACCAAAACAGCATGAAGGGGTAGCCCCCGATCCGGGACCGGGTCTAGTAGGGGGCAGACTCTCTCTCTTTGCTCAGGCTTAGGCAAGAGATGTTCAGGATCCCTGGACACTAGAAATAGTCTCTCAGGGTTTTCTTCTGGAGTTCAAGGAACTACCCTCAAGGGGAAGGTTCCACATGTCTAACTTATCTTCAAACCAAATAAAGAGACAGGCATTCTTACATTGTGTAGAAGACCTGTTAAAGATGGGAGTGATACACCCAGTTCCAACTGTGGAACAAGGTCGGGGGTTTTACTCAAATCTGTTTGTAGTTCCCAAAAAAGAGGGAATTTTCAGACCAATTCTGGATTTAAAAATTCTAAACAAATTTCTCAGAGTTCCATCGTTCAAATGGAAACCATTCGAACAATTTTATCTACAATCCTGGAGGGTCAATTTATGACTACTGTGGATTTAAAGGATGCGTATCTACATATTCCTATCCACAAAGATCATCCAAGGATTTTCACAAAGGTGCTAGGGTCCCTTCTAGAGGTTCTAAGACCAAGGGGTATTGCAGTGGCACCTTATCTGGACGACATTCTAATCCAAACGTCGTCTCTTTCCAAAGCAAAGGCTCATACAGACATTGTTCTAGCCTTTCTCATATCTCACGGGTGGAAGGTGAACGTAGAAAAGAGTTCCCTGTCTCCGTCGACAAGAGTTCCCTTCGACAGAAAGTCAAAGCTTCTAAAGCTTGTCAAGTTCTTAACTCTATTCTGCAGCCTTCCATAGCTCAGTGCATGGTAGTAGTAGGGTTGATGGTTGCAGCAATGGACATAGTTCCTTTTGCTCAAATTCATCTAAGACCATTACAACTGTGCATGCTCAAGCAGTGGAATGGGGACTATACAGACTTGTCTCCAAAGATTCAAGTAGACCAGATGACCAGAGACTCACTCCGTTGGTGGTTGTCACAGGATCACCTGTCTCAGGGAATGAGTTTCCGCAGACCAGAGTGGGTCATTGTCACGACCGACGCCAGTCTATTAGGCTGGGGCGCGGTCTGGGATTCCCTGAAAGCTCAGGGTCTATGGTCTTGGGAAGAGTCTCTTCTCCAGATAAACATCCTGGAACTGAGAGCGATATTCAATGCTCTCCGGGCTTGGCCTCAACTAGCGAAGGCCGGATTCATAAGATTCCGGTCAGACAACATGACGACTGTAGCTTACATCAACCATCAGGGAGGAACAAAGAGTTCCTTGGCGATGAGAGAGGTATCCAAGATCATCAAATGGGCAGAGGATCACTCCTGCCATCTATCTTCAATTCACATCCCAGGAGTAGACAACTGGGAGGCGGATTATCTGAGTCGTCAGACTTTCCATCCGGGGGAGTGGGAACTCCACCCGGAGGTTTTTGCCCAGTTGACTCAATTATGGGACATTCCAGACATGGATCTGATGGCGTCTCGTCAGAACTTCAAGGTTCCTTGCTACGGGTCCAGATCCAGGGATCCCAAGGCGACTCTAGTGGATGCATTAGTGATGCCTTGGTCGTTCAACCTAGCTTATGCATTTCCACCGTTCCCTCTCCTTCCCAGGCTTGTAGCCAGGATCAAACAGGAGAAGGCCTCAGTGATTCTGATAGCTCCTGCGTGGCCACGCAGGACTTGGTATGCAGACCTGGTGAATATGTCATCGGCTCCACTATGGAAGCTACATTTGAGACAGGATCTTCTAGTGCAAGGTCCATTCGAACATCCAAATCTAGTTTCTCTCCAGCTGACTGCTTGGAAATTGAACGCTTGATTTTATCCAAGCGAGGGTTTTCAGATTCAGTGATAGATACTCTGGTCCAAGCCAGAAAACCTGTGACTAGAAGGATTTTCCATAAAATATGGAAAGGATATATCTGTTGGTGTGAATCCAAGGGATTCTCATGGATTAATATTCCCAGGATCCTCTCCTTTCTAACAAGAAGGTTTGGATAAGGGATTGTCAGCGAGTTCTCTAAAAGGACAGAGATCTGCTTTATCTGTCTTGTTACACAGACGACTGGCAGCTGTGCCAGATGTACAAGCTTTTGTACAGGCTTTGGTCAGAATCAAACCTGTTTACAGACCTTTGACTCCTCCCTGGAGTCTAAATTTAGTTTTTTCAGTTCTTCAAGGGGTTCCATTTGAACCCTTACATTCCATAGATACTATCTGAGTCGTCAGACTTTCAAGTTACTATCTTTGAAAGTTCTGTTTTTGGTTGCTATTTCTTCTGCTAGAAGAGTTTCTGAACTATCTGCTTTGCAGTGTGATTCACCCTATCTGGTGTTCCATTCAGATAAGGTTGTTTTGCGTACCAAGCCTGGTTTTCTTCCAAAAGTTGTTTCCAACAAGAATATTAACCAGGAAATAGTTGTCCCTTCTTTGTGTCCGAATCCAGTTTCAAAGAAGGAACATTTGTTACACCATTTAGATGTAGTCCGTGCTTTAAAGTTCTATTTAGAAGCAACAAAAGATTTCAGACAAAACTTCTTTTTTGTTTGTCGTTTATTCTGGTAAGAGGAGAGGACAAAAAGCTACTGCTACCTCTCTTTCTTTCTGGCTGAAAAGCATTATCCGATTGGCTTATGAGACTGCCGGACGGCAGCCTCCTGAACGAATCACAGCTCACTCTACTAGGGCTGTGGCTTCCACATGGGCCTTCAAGAACGAGGCTTCTATTGATCAGATATGTGAGGCAGCAACTTGGTCTTCTCTGCACACTTTTGCCAAATTCTACAAATTTGATACTTTTTGCTTCTTCAGAGGCTATTTTTGGGAGAAAGGTTTTGCAAGCCGTGGTGCCTTCTGTTTAGGTAACCTGATTTGCTCCCTCCCTTCATCCGTGTCCTAAAGCTTTGGTATTGGTTCCCACAAGTAATGGATGACGCCGTGGACCGGACACACCAATGTTGGAGAAAACAGAATTTATGCTTACCTGATAAATTACTTTCTCCAACGGTGTGTCCGGTCCACGGCCCGCCCTGGTTTTTTAATCAGGTTTGAAAAATTTCTCTCTCTATACACTACAGTCACCACGGCACCCTATAGTTTCTCCTTTTTTTCTCCTAACCGTCGGTCGAATGACTGGGGGGGCGGAGCCTGGGAGGGACTATATGGACAGCTCTTGCTGTGTGCTCTCCTTGCCTTTCCCTGTGGGGGAGGAGAATATCCCACAAGTAATGGATGACGCCGTGGACCGGACACACCGTTGGAGAAAGTAATTTATCAGGTAAGCATAAATTCTGTTTTTTATTCTATACCAGACATTCTGAGCTTTAAATACCAATACCAATTTTTATTCATATGTCATATATTTTTTATCTTTTTATATAATTAAACTTATTCACATAGAGATTGTTTTTCATGTAGTAACACAACTACAGTACAAGGAACAATACCATTACATATATTTACACTCATATAGGCAACTTTGCATTTTGCCAAGTCAATATACTATAACCCCAATATGCCAAAATGAGTTGGCACTCCCACCGGCTAATACACATGATATATATTTTTTCTCCTTTCGGATGTCACGCGCATTAAGCGTATCACTTCCGGTCTGCAAATAAACGTCACTTCCGTTGGGCCCTAACATCCGGTATAAACATCCGGTGAGCGGACACTAAGGAGAATGGACAATGTTTACCTAAAACTCAATGTACTCATTCTTGACATAATAGAAATGGGGGACAATATAATTATTAATTTCTGGAAATGTATTTTAAATGAGAATTTAAACCACAAATTTTACCGCAAATTTTTGGCGCAAATTTTTGGCGCAATTTCCACAAACCATCCCATTGGCTATCAAAACACACTTAAGGTGTAGAAGCCAGACAGCTGCTACCAGTCTTGAGAAAGGTCCCTGAGGACCGAAACGCGTTGGTTATACACTGGTATTGCAGCTCAGAATATATCTGGTGAGTAGAATACTGTTGTTGCCATTCTAAAGTGATTTTATTGCACTATGTCTATTTTCTGTACACTTTTTTAGGTACAGAAGGATATCCCATTACATTTTGATAACCTTTTAAGAAGAGGAACATCAACCCAGCACTTTATACACTCACATTTTGGAATACTTGGAATTATATACACATTTTTTTGGAGCTATTTGGACTTTATTTATTTTCACCAGGATTTTGAATCCTTTTTTATGACACATTTTTTATGACACATTTTTTACCACACCCTTTTATATAAACACATTTTTATACACACTTTTTAGGTGTACACCTCACGATATTCATTTACTATCACATATAATATATACCTTCCATATGGGTTGCTGATCACAACTCATATTATTTTTTATTTTTTTATTTTATTTTATTTTTTATATATATTTTTATTCAGTTTTTCATCTTTTCACAAATTATTTTTAATATGTTATATTTTCTAACATTTTTTCACCTTTTTGATTTTTACACCAACTTTGGACACATTATCATCATTTTTTTGGACACTATTGTTTGGATATTAACTTTGAACATTTGCTTTGGACATTTTGGTATGGGACTTAACCACTTGTATGTTACATAGGACATAACTTCTTGGACATTGTATGGGACAATCCATTAGATTGTTGAACCTATTTTTAACTGTATTTTTAACTGTTAGTTTATGTTAATAAAATATAATAAAATGTCTGTTTAATACATTTTAATATTGCATCCTATATATAT
Source organism: Bombina bombina (assembly GCF_027579735.1). NCBI lineage: Eukaryota > Metazoa > Chordata > Amphibia > Anura > Bombinatoridae > Bombina > Bombina bombina. Next base: position 1,189,539,764 of record NC_069499.1, read on the forward strand.
ATTTTTTAATCTTTTACCTTTTAAGTATTTTTTTTTCACATGGTTTTATATATATTCTTTGTGTAATACAATATTATATATTAACCTTTATGTATACACATTCCTAGTCGTGGACACCATCTTTAGCAACTCAACCCTCATCTGAGGGCAGTGTAGCGCTGTATCTTGGCATTTCTTTTTACTGTCCTACCTTCTAGCGCAGGCTGGACCTGCACTTATATATAGATGCACAATTTCTCGCCTTTATATTTACTACGAGTACGGTATGGCTCTTGCGGTCAGCTCCATATTGAATTCCCAGGTTTTAATATGTGGAATATAGCTTTTATCCATGTCCAACCAGTCCTCCCCATAGGCTTAAAGCTCTGTCCTATAGCAAATTATATAATCCTCACCAGGATGCAGTGACTTATCCCATCTCTCTCGATACTATGCAAACCCTTGTTTTACCTAGTTTGGTTTACTTAAACTCCTACCTCCTCCCCCCCCCCCCACTCTCACACTTAAGGTACCTACTACAGGAGGGCTCACTGCGCGGTTTCTCTAATTTGTACCGCACTTTAAATATCTTCTCTATACGTTAATCTTGCAGTGCACCATGAGTTCAACCATAGTTCCCCCTTAAGGTTTAGCAAGATTGTTTAAACACCTTGTCAATATAAAAACCTAAAATCTGAGATGAATACAATGAGTCCCATGAGTGGTCTCTTATATCACAGTTAGCCCTCTCTTTTGGTCAAAATCACACTTGGTCGGGGGCCCGAGAGTGGCCCTCTGAATGAGAAGGGAGGTCTCACTTCTTGCTGGCATAACTGTATTGGGTCCTTATATAACTCTATATAGTACTACTAGTAATATGTTTCCCGTTATTTTGTCAGATAGTATCCCTTATGATGCCCATGTTTACATTGTATCTACTGTTTGATGAATCTTGTACTATACTACTTGTGAATATTTTAATTTCTTGTTTGTATGCCAAATTTTGCCTCAATAAAAAATATTTAAAAACAAAAACAAAAAAACTTTTCTTCCTTGGTCAAACCTATCACAGACATGACCCGTAAAGAGAATGATCCACTCCATTGGTCACCTACTGCCATTAAGGCCATTGATAGTCTTAAGACTGCCTTTGCTGCCACTCCAGTTCTGGCTCATCCTAACCCTGCCCTGCCTTTCGTTCTTAAGGTCGATGCGTCTGAGACTGGAGTAGGTGCCCTCTTGTCTCAACGTCCTATGCCTGACAGTTCCTTGCATCCGTGTGGTTTCTTCTCTAAGAAATTGTCTCCAGCGGAGTGCAATTATGAAATTGGCGACAGGGAATTACTGGCCATAATTTTGGCACTCAAGGAATGGAGGCATCTTCTCGAGGGTACTAGCATACCAGTGCTCATTCTTACTGACCACAAGAATTTAACTTATCTATCTGAAGAAAAACGTTTGTCGCCCCGACAGGCTAGATGGGCACTATTTTTGTCTCTGTTTAATTATGTGATCTCCTACCTGCCTGGTAGTAAGAATGTTAGGGCTGATGCCCTCTCTCGACAATTTTCGTCTCTGTCCAAGGAGGAGTCTGTAACTACTCCAGTTATACTTCCTGACCATATTTTGGCTACCATACGCACTAATTTGACTTTTCCCTTGGGGGAGGAGATCCTGGCTGCAAAAACCAATGCACCTCCTGAGAAACCTAGTGGTAAGTGTTTTGTTCCTGAGAATCTTCAAACTAAACTTTTGCAAACTTACCACTATCCTAAAGCCGCAGGTCACCCAGGCAAGAACCAAATGATTTGGTCTGTCACTCGACAATTCTGGTGGCCAGGTCTTCGTTCTGATGTTGCATATGTTGCCTCCTGCTCAGTGTGTGCACAGAATAAGACTCCTGTGGGTCTTCTTCAACCTATTGCTAATGGTGAGCGTCCTTGGACACATCTTTCTATGGACTTCATTGTCGAGCTCCCTGTTTCCAATGGCAATACTGTTATCCTTATGGTGGTTGACCGTTTTTCTAAAATGTCACATTGTATTCACTTGAAGAAGCTGCCTACCACTCAGGAGCTTGCTTCAATTTTTGCCTGGGAGGTCTTCCGTTTACATGGGTTACCCAAGGAGATAGTGTCGGACCAGGGTAGCCAGTTTGTCTCCAGATTTTGGCGTTCCTTTTGTGCTCAAATGGGGATCCAGCTTTCCTTCTCCTCGGCATATCACCCTCAATCCAATGGGGCTGCGGAACGGTCTAATCAAGCTCTGGAACAGATCCTCCGTTGCTATGTCTCAGATCACCGCAATAATTGGTCTGAACTGTTACCTTGGGCAGAGTTTGCTCGTAATAGTGCTATTAATGCTTCCTCCAAGTTATCCCCGTTCATGGCGAATTATGGGTTTCAACCATCCTTGTTGCCCGATTCATTCATGTCTCAGGGTATTCCGGCTTTGGAGGAGCATCTCTGGCAACTCCGTTCCACGTGGGTGCAGATTCAGGATTGCCTTCATCGTTCTATGCAGCACCAAAAGTTCCAGGCTGATCGTAGGCGTCTGCCCGCACCTTCCTACCAGGTTGGCGACAGGGTTTGGCTGTCCTCCCGCAACTTGAACCTTCGTGTGCCTTCCAATAAACTGTCTCCCCATTATGTTGGACCTTTTCGAATACTCCGACGGGTCAATCCTGTGGCCTACGCTCTTGACCTTACTCCTGTAATGCGCATCTCCAATGTTTTTCATGTCTCCCTCTTGAAACCATTGGTTTGTAATCGGTTTACCACTGTGTTGCCTCGTCCCCGTCCTATCTTTGTTGACAACCATGAAGAATATGAGGTCAGCAGCAATATTGACCCTCGTATGTTCAGGGGCCGCGTACAGTATTTGGTTCACTGGAGGGGTTACGGTCCAGAGGAGCGTTCATGGGTTCCCTCCACTGATGTTCATGGTCCCGCCCCTCCTCAGTGCCTTCCATGCCCGTTTCCCCAATAAGCCTTTTGTCCTCCCGTGGGGGGAGGGGTCGTTGAGGGGAGGGTACTGTCAGGGTTTTTTCCCTGCTTTGTTTGCCATTTTACTCACCTCTCTTGTGCAAAGTGTGTGATGCTGCTCATTTACTGCATGCCCTTTTATGGCCAGACTGGTGTACATCATCCATGTGAGACAGGTTGCAGTCTCAGAATTGTGATGTCATCACTTATTATTTAAAGGGCCTCTGTTCAGATTGCTTTGCCCTTGCGTTGTCTCAGACCTGTTTGTGAGAGTTCCTGTTCCTGTGTATTACCTGGCTGTCTGATGTCCCTTCTGGTTCCTGATCCCTGGCTTGTTCCTGACTCTGCTGTTCTCCTTGTTCCTGATTCCGGCTCGTCTGACTACTCGCTTTGGCTCCTGACTCGGCTCGTCTGACTATTCGATTTGGCTCCTGACTCGGCTCGTCTGACTACCAGCTCTGGTTTTGACTCCTGGCTTGTTATTTGACTTGTGGACGTTTTTATTATTTTTTGCTATTAATAAAGATGTGATTATTTTTGCACTTCTCGTCTCAGTCTGATTCCTGGCACGCTGACAATTGGACCTCCGCCTTGGACCTTCGCCTGGACCTCCAACTCTGCGCATTGACCGATCTGCCTCCGCAGGGATGAAGAAGATGCTGGTCCCTCGATGGATGAAGATTGAGCTGCCTGGATGAAGATGGAGCCGTCTGGATAAAGATGGAGCCGCTTGGATCAAGATTGTTCAAGCTGGACTTCAGCAACTGTGAGTACCTAATTTTTTTAAGGTTTTTTTGGGGTGGTTTTTTTTGTTAGATTAGGGTGGGCACTCTTAAGAGAGCTGAATGCCCCCTTAAAGGTACATGAAACCCAAACATTTTTTTTCATGATTCAGATAGAGAATACAATTTAAACAACTTTCTAATTTACTTCTATTATCTAATCTCTTTTATTCTCTTGGTATCATTTGTTGAAGGAGCAGCAATGCACTACTGGTTTCTAACTGAACACATGGGTGAGCCAATGACAATCACTTTATATATGCAGCCACCAATCAACAGCTAGAACCTAGGTTCTCTGCTGCACATGAACTTGCTTAGATAAACATTTCAGCAAAGGATAACAAGAGAAAGAAGCAAATTAAATAATAGAAGTAAATTGGAAAGTTGTTTGAAATTGTATTCTCTATCTGAATCATGAAATAAAAAATTTGGGTTTCATGTCCCTTTAAGGGCAGTAAAAAAGCTAAATGTTTTGGGGTTTTTTCGTTTTGGGGTGGGGGTATTTTAGATTAGGGTGGGCCCTCTTAAAAGAGCTAAATGCCCTTTTAAGAGCAGTAAAAGTGCGGAATGCCCTTTTAAGGACAATGCCCATACAAATGCCCTTTTCAGGGCAATGGGTAGATTAGGTTTAACTTAATTTTTATTTTGTGGGTTTGGGGGATTGTAATGTTAGTGGGTCTTTGTGTTTTTCTTTTGTAGGAAAAGAGCTGATTTCTTTAGGGCAATGCCCTACAAAAGGCCCTTTTAAGGGCCCTTGGTAGTTTTTTTTTTTTTTTTTTTAAAAAGGGTTTTAGAATAGGAATCATTTTTATTGTTTTGGAAAATTTTGTTTGTTATTTTTTGTAATGCTAGTTTTTTTATTTTTTGTAATTTTTTGTAATGGTAGTTTTTTTATTTTGTAATGGTAGCTTTTAGTGTATGACAGCTTAGGTTTTATTTTCCGGGCAATGGGTAGATTAGGGTGGGGGTTTGTAATGTTAGTGGGTCTTTGTATTTATTTGTGAGCAAAAGAGCTAATTTCTTTAGGGCAATGCCCTACAAAAGGCCTTTTTAAGGGCTATTGGTAGTTTATGTTTATAGATTAGAATTTTTTATTTTGGGGTGTTTTTTTTAAAATGGGTATTAGAATAGGAATAATTTTTATTATTTTTGATAATTCGTTTGTTATTTTGTGTAATTTTTTTGTTTTAGGGTGGGTTCTTTTTAGATTAGGATGGGCACTCTTAAAAGAGCAGAATCCCTTTTAAGGGCAGTAAAAGAGCTGAATGCCCTTTTAAGGGCAATTCCCATACAAATGCCCTTTTCAGGGCAATGGGTAGATTAGGTTTAACTTTGTTTTTATTTTGGGGGTTTGTAATGTTAGTGGGTCTTTGTGTTTTTCTTTTGTAGGAAAAGAGCTGATTTCTTTGGAGCAATGCCCTACAAAAGGCCCCTTTAAAGGCCCTTGGTAGTTTATTATAGATTAGGGATTTTTTTTATTTTGGGGTGGGTTTTTTTTTTGTTTTGTTTTTTAAAAAAAGGGGTATTAGAATAGGAATAATTTTTATTGTTTTGGATAATTTTGTTTGTTATTTTTTGTAATAGTCGTTTTTTTTTATTTTTTGTAATTTTAGTGTTTTTTATTTTTTGTAATGGTATCTTAGGTTTTATTTTTATTTCACAGGTAAGTTTGTATTTATTTTAACTAGGTAGTTCGTAAATAGTTAATAACTAATTTTTACTAACTAGTCTACCTAGTTAAAATAAATACAAACTTACCTGTGAAATAAAAATAAAACCTAAGATAGCTACAATATAACTATTAGTTATATTGTAGCTAGCGTAGGTTTTATTTTACAGGTAAGTTACTTCCGGCAAGATTACGAGTCTTGCGTTAGCCTTAAAAAGCAGCGTTGAGGGGTCCCAACGCTGCTTTTTAATGCCCGCTGGTATTACGAGTCAGACAGGAAAGGGTCTACAGCTCACTTTTTTCCGTGATTTTAGCTTACCGCAAATCTCCTTACGTCAATTGCGTATATTATCTTTTTAATAGGATTTTCCTAACGCCGGTATTACGATCGCCTGAAAAAGTGAGCGGTAGACCCTCTCCTGTCCAGACTCCTACCGCATTTAAAAGTCAGTAGTTAAGAGTTTTATGGGCTAACGCCGGAACATAAAACTCTTAACTAAAGTGCTAAAAGTACACTAAGACCCATAAAATTAACCCCTAAACCGAGGCCCCCCCCCCCCCACATCGGAAACACTTAACTAAAATGTTTAACCCCTAATCTGCCGACCGGACATCGCCGCCACTTTAATAAATATATTAACCCTTAAGCCGCTGCACTCCCGCCTCGCAAACACTAGTTAAATTTAATTAACCCCTAATCTGCCGTCCCTAACATCGCCGACACCTACCTACATTTATTAACCCCTAATCTTCTGACCCCAACATCGCCGCTACTATATTAAATTTATTAACCCCTAAACCTAAGTCTAACCCTAAGTCTAACCCCCCTAACTTAAATATAATTTTAATTAAGCAAAATAAATAATTAAATAAATTAATCCTATTTAAAACTAAATACTTACCGATAAAATAAACCCTAAGCTAGCTACAATATAACTAATAGTTACATTGTAGCTAGCTTAGGGTTTATTTTTATTTTACAGGCAACTTTGTATTTATTTTAACTAGGTACAATAGTTATTAAATAGTTATTAACTATTTAATAACTACCTAGCTAAATTAAGTACAAAATTACCTGTAAAATAAACCCTAACCTAAGTTACAATTACACCTAACACTACACTATAATTAAACTAATTACCTAAACTACCTACAATTAATTACAAATAAATTAAATAAACTAAATTACGGGGGGGGGGGGAAACACTAAATTACAGAAAAAAAAAGAATTACAAGAATTTTAAACTAATTACACCTAATCTAATCCCCCTAATAAAATAAAAAAGCCCCCCAAAATAATAAAATTCCCTACCCTATACTAAATTACAAATAGCCCTTAAAAGGGCCTTTTGCGGGGCATTGCCCCAAAGTAATCAGCTCTTTCACCTGTAAACAAAAAAACAATACCCCTCCAACATTAAAACTCACCACCCACACACCCAACCCTACTCTAAAATCCACCCAATCCCCCCTTGAAAAAAACCTAACACTACCCCCTTGAAGATCACCCTACCTTGAGCCGTCTTCACCCAGCTGGGCACAAGTGGTCCTCCAGAGGATCCGAAGTCTTCATCCTATCTGGCCAGAAGAGGACATCCAGACCGGCAGAAGGCTTCATCCAGATGGCATCTTCCATCTTCAAGACATCCGACGCGGAGCATCCTCTTCATCCGACGGCCGACGACTGAATGACTGGTCCTTTAAATGACGTCATCCAAGATGGCGTCCCTTGAATTCCGATTGGCTGATAGAATCTTATCAGCCAATCGGAATTAAGGTAGGATTGACCTTGGAACAGCCAATAGAATGCGAGCTCAATCCTATTGGCTGATTGGATCAGCCAATCGGATTGAACTTCAATCCTATTGGCTGATTGCATCAGCCAATAGGATTTTTCCTACCTTAATTCCGATTGGCTGATAGAATTCTATCAGCCAATTGGAATTCAAGGGACGCTATCTTGGATGAAGTCATTTAAAGGAACCGTCATTCATCCTTAGTCGTCGGTCTGGATGGATGCTCCTCGTCGGATGGAAGAAGATAGAAGATGCCGCCTGGATGAAGACTTCTGCCCGTATGGAGGACCTCTTCTGCCCCGGATTCGATGAAGACTTCTGCCCGTCTGGAGGACCACTTCGCCCGGCATCGTTGAGGACTTATGCCCGGTTGGGTGAAAACGGCCCAAGGTAGGGTGATCTTCAGGGGGTTAGTGTTAGGTTTTTTTAAGGGGGGTTTGGGTGGGTTTTAGAGTAGGGTTGGGTGTGTGGGTGGTGGCTTTTAATGTTGGGGGGGTTGTATTTCTTTTTTTACAGGTAAAAGAGCTGATCCTATGAGCCAATCGGAATTCAAGGGATGCCATCTTGGATGACGTAATTTAAAGGACCAGTCATTCAGATGCTGCCTGGATGAAGCCTTCTGCCTGTCTGGATGTCCTCTTCTGGCCGGATAGGATGAAGATTTCGGAACCTCTGGAGGACCACTTTTGCCCGGCTGGGTGAAGACGGCTCAAGGTAGGGTGATCTTGAAGGGGGTAGTGTTAGGTTTTTTTAAGGGGGGATTGGGTGGGTTTTAGAGTAGAGTTGGGTGTGTGGGTGGTGGGTTTTAATGTTGGGGGGTATTGTATTTTTCTTTACAGGTGAAAGGGCTGATTACTTTGGGGCAATGCCCCGCAAAAGGCATTTCATTTAATTGTAATTAATTGTAGGTAGTTTAGGTAATTAGTTTAATTATAGTGTAGTGTTAGGTGTAATTGTAACTTAGGTTAGGGTTTATTTTACAGGTAATTTTGTACTTATTTTAGCTAGGTAGTTATTAAATAGTTAATAACTATTTAATAACTATTGTACCTAGTTAAAATAAATACAAAGTTGCCTGTAAAATAAAAATAAACCCTAAGCTAGCTACAATGTAACTATTAGTTATATTGTAGCTAGCTTAGGGTTTATTTTATCGGTAAGTATTTAGTTTTAAATAGGATTAATTTATTTAATTATGTTAAATTTATTATGTTTAATTTAAATTATAATTAAGTTAGGGGGTTAGACTTAGGGTTAGACTTAGGTTTAGGGGTTAATAAATTTAATATAGTAGCGGCGACGTTGGGGTCGGAAGATTAGGGGTTAAAAAATTTTAATATAGTTGCAGCGACATTGGGGGGGCAGATTAGGGGTTAATAAATATAATGTAGGTGTCGGCGATGTTGGGGGCAGTAGATTAGGGGTTCATAAGTATAATGTAGGTGGCGGCGGTGTCCGGAGCGGCAGATTAGGGGTTAATAATATAATGTAGGTGTCAGTGATATCGGGGGCGGCAGATTAGGGGTTAATAAGTGTAAGATTATGGGTGTTTAGACTCGGGGTTCATGTTAGGGTGTTAGGTGCAGACATAACTTTTATTTCCCCATAGGAAACAATGGGTCTGCGTTAGGAGCTGAACGCTGCTTTTTTGCAGGTGTTAGGTTTTTTTTCAGCCAGTTCAGCCCCATTGTTTCCTATGTGGAAATCGTGCACAAGCACGTTTTGCCAGCTTACCGCTACTGTAAGCAACGCCGGTATTGAGGTGAGATGTGGAGCTAAATTTTGCTCAATGCTCACTTTTCTGAGGCTAACGCCGGCTTGCAGAAAACTCGTAATACCAGCATTGGCTTAAGTGAGCGGTAAGAATAAAAGGCTTGTTGGCCCCGCACAGCCTTACCGACAAAAACTCGTAATCTAGGCGTTTGTATTTAGAATTAAATAGGTATTATTTAGTTAGTAATTGTAACTTTAATTTAGTTATATTTTAATTATGTTAAAGTTAGGGGGTTTTAGGGTTAGGTTTAGGGTTAGGATTAGGTTTAGAGTTAGGTTTAAAGTTAGGGGGTGTTAGGTTTAGGGGTTAATATAGTTTAATTTAGGTTGTTGCAATGTGGGGGCCGGCGGTTTACGGGTTAATAGGTTTAGTTAGTATTGGCAATATTTGTGAATGGCGGTTTAGGGATTAATAGGTTTAGTTAGTGTCAGCGATGTTTTGAAATGGCGGTTTAGGGCTTAATAGGTTTAGTTAGTGTTGGCGAGTTGGGGGTGCGGTTTAGGGGTTAATAGCTTTATTTAGTGGCGGCGATGTGGGGGGTTGCGGTTTAGTGGTAAATAGGTTTAGTTTGTGTCGGTGATGTTTCGGAACGGCGGTTTAGGGGTTAATAGCTTAAGTTATTGTTAGGGATGTGGGGGGTGCGGTTCAGAGGTTAATAGGTTTAGTTTGTGTCTGCGATGTGGGGGTGTGGTTTAGGGGTTAATAGGTTTAATTTGTGTCGGCGATGTGGGGTGGTGCGGTTTAGGGATTAATAGGTTTAGTTTGTGTCGGCGATGTTTCGTGATGTGGTTTAGGGGTTAATAGGTTTAGTTAGTGTCAGCGATGTTGGGGAACGGTGGTTTAGGGGTTAATACCTTTATTATACTTAGAGTTAGTGTCGGGGAACTGCAGTTTAGGAACAATGAAAAATTCTGAATATGAATAATGGATCAGAAAATTTGGAAACTAATTTATTAATTTTTAGAATTTTTCGGGATGTGCCGGGACGGAAATTCGGATGCATCCGAATCGCTGAATCGGCCAAAATTCGGCGAATTCCGAATTTGTCTGAAACGAAATGCACATCTCTAACAAACAGTAACACCTATACTTGGAGAGTGTAGTAAGGGAAATAGAGTACTTACATAGGTGCAGATTGGCGGCAAGGAGGACACACAGGTGCAATCAGGAGCGGCATCCAGGAGAGAGAGACAGTGTGTGACAATGACGTGATCGCCGCACGCTCTGAACCACCGCCGCGTCTATGGCAACGGCCTAAGCAATGAGTCACCACCGCCTCGTCTATGGCAACAGTCATAGCGAACAGCGGTGTGGCGCAGTGACAAATGTTACTCCATTATTGTTGGGTTTAAAAGATTTTTTTTCTTATGAGATGATTTATGGGATTTGAATGGATTTTTTTTTTTTTTTTTTTTTTTTAGTTTTAAATGTTTTTATTGAAATAAATTACCATCAGGTACAAAAGTAAAAAATGAAAATTATGCATGGAGCATAATAACTATTTAATAACTACCTAGCTAAATTAAGTACAAAATTACCTGTAAAATAAACCCTAAACTAAGTTACAATTACACCTAACACTACACTATAATTAAACTAATTACCTAAACTACCTACAATTAATTACAAATAAATTAAATAAACTAAATTACGGGGGGGGAAAACACTAAATTACAGAAAAAAAAGAATTACAAGAATTTTAAACTAATTACACCTAATCTAATCCCCCTAATAAAATAAAAAAGCCCCCCAAAATAATAAAATTCCCTACCCTATACTAAATTACAAATAGCCCTTAAAAGGGCCTTTTGCGGGGCATTGCCCCAAAGTAATCAGCTCTTTCACCTGTAAACAAAAATACAATACCCCTCCAACATTAAAACTCACCACCCACACACCCAACCCTACTCTAAAATCCACCCAATCCCCCCTTGAAAAAAACCTAACACTACCCCCTTGAAGATCACCCTACCTTGAGCCGTCTTCACCCAGCTGGGCACAAGTGGTCCTCCAGAGGATCCGAAGTCTTCATCCTATCTGGCCAGAAGAGGACATCCAGACCGGCAGAAGGCTTCATCCAGATGGCATCTTCTATCTTCATACTTCCGGAGCGGAGCGGGTCCATCTTCAAGACATCCGACGCGGGGCATCCTCTTCATCCGACGGCCGACGACTGAATGACTGGTCCTTTAAATGACGTCATCCAAGATGGCGTCCCTTGAATTCCGATTGGCTGATAGAATCTTATCAGCCAATCGGAATTAAGGTAGGATTGACCTTGGAACAGCCAATAGAATGCGAGCTCAATCCTATTGGCTGATTGGATCAGCCAATCGGATTGAACTTCAATCCTATTGGCTGATTGCATCAGCCAATAGGATTTTTCCTACCTTAATTCCGATTGGCTGATAGAATTCTATCAGCCAATTGGAATTCAAGGGACGCTATCTTGGATGAAGTCATTTAAAGGAACCGTCATTCGTCCTTAGTCGTCGGTCTGGATGGATGCTCCTCGTCGGATGGAAGAAGATAGAAGATGCCGCCTGGATGAAGACTTCTGCCCGTATGGAGGACCTCTTCTGCCCCGGATTCGATGAAGACTTCTGCCCGTATGGAGGACCACTTCGCCCGGCATCGTTGAGGACTTATGCCCGGTTGGGTGAAAACGGCCCAAGGTAGGGTGATCTTCAGGGGGTTAGTGTTAGGTTTTTTTAAGGGGGGTTTGGGTGGGTTTTAGAGTAGGGTTGGGTGTGTGGGTGGTGGCTTTTAATGTTGGGGGGTTGTATTTCTTTTTTTACAGGTAAAAGAGCTGATCCTATGAGCCAATCGGAATTCAAGGGATGCCATCTTGGATGACGTAATTTAAAGGACCAGTCATTCAGATGCTGCCTGGATGAAGCCTTCTGCCTGTCTGGATGTCCTCTTCTGGCCGGATAGGATGAAGATTTCGGAACCTCTGGAGGACCACTTTTGCCCGGCTGGGTGAAGACGGCTCAAGGTAGGGTGATCTTGAAGGGGGTAGTGTTAGGTTTTTTTAAGGGGGGATTGGGTGGGTTTTAGAGTAGAGTTGGGTGTGTGGGTGGTGGGTTTTAATGTTGGGGGGTATTGTATTTTTCTTTACAGGTGAAAGGGCTGATTACTTTGGGGCAATGCCCCGCAAAAGGCATTTCATTTAATTGTAATTAATTGTAGGTAGTTTAGGTAATTAGTTTAATTATAGTGTAGTGTTAGGTGTAATTGTAACTTAGGTTAGGGTTTATTTTACAGGTAATTTTGTACTTATTTTAGCTAGGTAGTTATTAAATAGTTAATAACTATTTAATAACTATTGTACCTAGTTAAAATAAATACAAAGTTGCCTGTAAAATAAAAATAACCCTAAGCTAGCTACAATGTAACTATTAGTTATATTGTAGCTAGCTTAGGGTTTATTTTATCGGTAAGTATTTAGTTTTAAATAGGATTAATTTATTTAATTATGTTAAATTTATTATGTTTAATTTAAATTATAATTAAGTTAGGGGGTTAGACTTAGGGTTAGACTTAGGTTTAGGGGTTAATAAATTTAATATAGTAGCGGCGACGTTGGGGTCGGAAGATTAGGGGTTAAAAAAATTTAATATAGTTGCAGCGACATTGGGGGGGCAGATTAGGGGTTAATAAATATAATGTAGGTGTCGGCGATGTTGGGGGCAGTAGATTAGGGGTTCATAAGTATAATGTAGGTGGCGGCGGTGTCCGGAGCGGCAGATTAGGGGTTAATAATATAATGTAGGTGTCAGTGATATCGGGGGCGGCAGATTAGGGGTTAATAAGTGTAAGATTATGGGTGTTTAGACTCGGGGTTCATGTTAGGGTGTTAGGTGCAGACATAACTTTTATTTCCCCATAGGAAACAATGGGTCTGCGTTAGGAGCTGAACGCTGCTTTTTTGCAGGTGTTAGGTTTTTTTTCAGCCAGTTCAGCCCCATTGTTTCCTATGTGGAAATCGTGCACAAGCACGTTTTGCCAGCTTACCGCTACTGTAAGCAACGCCGGTATTGAGGTGAGATGTGGAGCTAAATTTTGCTCAATGCTCACTTTTCTGAGGCTAACGCCGGCTTGCAGAAAACTCGTAATACCAGCATTGGCTTAAGTGAGCGGTAAGAATAAAAGGCTTGTTGGCCCCGCACAGCCTTACCGACAAAAACTCGTAATCTAGGCGTTTGTATTTAGAATTAAATAGGTATTATTTAGTTAGTAATTGTAACTTTAATTTAGTTATATTTTAATTATGTTAAAGTTAGGGGGTTTTAGGGTTAGGTTTAGGGTTCGGGTTAGGATTAGGTTTAGAGTTAGGTTTAAAGTTAGGGGGTGTTAGGTTTAGGGGTTAATATAGTTTAATTTAGGCTGTTGCAATGTGGGGGCCGGCGGTTTACGGGTTAATAGGTTTAGTTAGTATTGGCAATATTTGGGAATGGCGGTTTAGGGATTAATAGGTTTAGTTAGTGTCAGCGATGTTTTGAAATGGCGGTTTAGGGCTTAATAGGTTTAGTTAGTGTTGGCGAGTTGGGGGTGCGGTTTAGGGGTTAATAGCTTTATTTAGTGGCGGCGATGTGGGGGGTTGCGGTTTAGTGGTAAATAGGTTTAGTTTGTGTCGGTGATGTTTCGGAACGGCGGTTTAGGGGTTAATAGCTTAAGTTATTGTTAGGGATGTGGGGGGTGCGGTTTAGAGGTTAATAGGTTTAGTTTGTGTCTGCGATGTGGGGGTGTGGTTTAGGGGTTAATAGGTTTAATTTGTGTCGGCGATGTGGGGTGGTGCGGTTTAGGGATTAATAGGTTTAGTTTGTGTCGGCGATGTTTCGTGATGTGGTTTAGGGGTTAATAGGTTTAGTTAGTGTCAGCGATGTTGGGGAACGGTGGTTTAGGGGTTAATACCTTTATTATACTTAGAGTTAGTGTCGGGGAACTGCAGTTTAGGAACAATGAAAAATTCTGAATATGAATAATGGATCAGAAAATTCGGAAACTAATTTATTAATTTTTAGAATTTTTCGGGATGTGCCGGGACGGAAATTCGGATGCATCCGAATCGCTGAATCGGCCAAAATTCGGCGAATTCCGAATTTGTCTGAAACGAAATGCACATGTCTAACAAACAGTAACACCTATACTTGGAGAGTGTAGTAAGGGAAATAGAGTACTTACATAGGTGCAGATTGGCGGCAAGGAGGACACACAGGTGCAATCAGGAGCGGCATCCAGGAGAGAGAGACAGTGTGTGACAATGACGTGATCGCCGCACGCTCTGAACCACCGCCGCGTCTATAGCAACGGCCTAAGCAATGAGTCACCACCGCCTCGTCTATGGCAACAGTCATAGCGAACAGCGGTGTGGCGCAGTGACAAATGTTACTCCATTATTGTTGGGTTTAAAAGATTTTTTTTCTTATGAGATGATTTATGGGATTTGAATGGATTTTTTTTTTTTTTTTTTTTTTTTTAGTTTTAAATGTTTTTATTGAAATAAATTACCATCAGGTACAAAAGTAAAAAATTAAAATTATGCATGGAGCACGCAGGCTCCTACTTTACAGGAATATAAAAAATCTAACAAGTTAAAACACATGGGAGTAATATTTGTGCATGTTATACAGAATAATACCAGTATAAGACTCTTTAAAATATGTACAGGGGTAAGGGGGGAAAGAAGAAGGGGTGGGGTGTAGGAAGTTGGAAGGGAACATTACCATAAGAATAGGCTGTATGAGGCTACTTAACGTGTGTTTGTCACAACATTAGGAGACCAGGTGGTGTCATAGTGCGTGTGCCAGTCTGCCCATATAAGTTCGAACAGATCTGAGTTGTTTAAAGTGTAAAAGATACTTTTCTCCATACTGTAAATATATGCCATTGAATTTAAGATAGAGGGCCAATTTGGGGGGGGGTCGTGCTTTTCCATGATTTGGCTATTGCAGCTTTAGTGGCTGTTAGTAGATAAATGCATAGGTATGCTTGATGTTTGGGTAAAGCGCGGGTACCAATGTGAAGGAGGGCATTTGAAAGGGTTTTGGGGAGCATTGTACCCAATCCAGCCAATGTTCGGAAGCAGGTATTTCATAAGGGCGTTAGAGTAGGGCAGTCCCACCATATGTGTAAGGCGTCTCTTCTTTTCCCACAATTACGCCAACACAGAGGCGAAGTAGAACCATATATTTTGTTAAGCCTAGTGGGGATAAGGTACCAGTGCATTAGAAGTTTATAGTACGTTTCAAACAGGATGACGCAATGTAAGGCCTTCTTGGTGAGGGAGATTACATGTTGCCACGTCTGTGGAGATATGGTCATGTTTAGGTATGATTCCCATTTGAGTAGATGAGGGAGCTTGTTCTCAGAGTCTGTGTTTCCTATTAGGGAATAATGTATTGAAAGGGGTCTGTGTAATTTGTTACCTTGTTGCCAAGTTATTTCCCATAATGTTCGGCTGCGACATAGTTCAGGCTTAAATCCCCAGCTAAGCAGAAAACTCCTTAACCTAGTGTATTCATAAGTCATGTGTCGGTCTGTAGTTCTGTAAGTGCTAGGAAACGCGGGGTTGGAGAAGTGGTCCAGAGGTCTGAGACTATCTGGACCCCTAGTTGTGCCCATCCATGCGGATGAGAGTCAGGTAGCCCTCGGAGAAGGCCCGTTAGAGGAGTAATAGGCGAGGGGGGCGGGGCAATATGCGGATAATGTCTAAGCTTGTCCAACATAGTAAGACATTCTCGTATTATGGGGTTACTAATGTCCGAGGTTCGCCATAAATGGGGAGGGATCCAAATTAAGTCAGGTAAGTATATGTGGTGCAGCAATGATGCCTGTTCTATGGTTTTCCATTTACTGGAAGACTCTGTGGTACCCCATTGTGCTATATGTGTGAGCATTGCTCCTTCGTAGTAACGAAGGATCGAAGGGGAGGCAATTCCTCCTCTGTGTAAAGAGCTCTGAAGGATTTTATGCGCTACTCTGGGGGGTTTGTGTTGCCATATGTATTTCGTAAATTCACTTTGGAATTGGTGTAGAAGGTATCCTGGGACTCTAAATGGGAGGCACCTAAAGAGGTAAGTAATTTTGGGTAAAAATGACATTTTGAGAGCCGTTAGTCTACCTATCCATGATATGTAGGTGTAATCCCATTTGTCTTTCAGAGTGCGTAACTCAGAGAGCAACGGTAAGTAATTTTCTTTAATCATCTGTGGAATATTGTTTGATATCTTAACTCCTAAGTGTGAAATATAATTATTAACGCAATGGACTCTATACTGGATCTTAAGGGTATCAGCTGTATCTTGGGGGAAGCCCCAAGTGAAAATTTCAGTTTTATCTAAATTTAGTTTATAGAGGGACATATGGCCAAAGGATTCCAGGGTTTCCTTCAATCTAGGGAATGAGGATAGTGGGTCCAAGGAAAATATTGTTATATCATCGGCAAATAGCACTATTTTATGATTAGTGCCATGAAGACGAACGCCATCTATTTTCTTATCTTGCCTGATTTGTTCCGCAAGTGGTTCTATTGCAAGGGCAAAAAGCAAAGGTGAAAGGGGACACCCCTGTCTAGTGCCATTGGAGATTGGGAAGAGGAGTGAAAGGAATCCTAGTCCCTTAACCCTTGCCGAACTGGTGGAGTAGAGTGCCTGAATCGCCATAATAATCTGATCCGGGAAACCAAAGGTCCTAAGGGCCTCCCATAAATAAGGCCATCTAACCCGGTCAAAGGCCTTCTCTGCATCTAACGAGATAACAGAGAATGGCTTGTTCAATCAGGCGGGTTCGGTACAAATGTTTAGTAGGCACCTGGTGTTGTCAGGGCCTTCACGGTGAGGGATGAATCCGACTTGGTCTAAGTTTATAAGTTGCGGGAGTAATTTAGATATGCGGGTGGCTAACAATTCGGCGTAAATTTTAACATCTAGGTTAATCAAGGAAATTGGTCTATAACTGGAACAAAGAGATGGATCTTTTTGAGGTTTGGGGATGGTTATTACAATGGCTTCTAAAAACTCCCTAGCGAATTTCCCCTCTTCTCTATCCTGGTTAAAAAACCTAAGGAGCAGAGGCTCTAGTTCATTTATATAGGTTTTATAAAAAAAAATGCCGAATAACCGTCTGGTCCCGGAGTTTTAAAAGTTTTCATATGTGTGATGACATGTTTGATTTCTTTTAGTGTAAAGGGGGATGAAAGAGATTCCTGGTCCTCTATTGGTAAGGAAGGGAGTTTAAGGTGGTCTAGGAACATACGAATTTCAGATACAGTGGCTAATGAGTGGCCTGGAGTGTCTTCTAAGTTATATAGTTTTGAATAAAAATTTTCAAAGCATGTGCCTATCTCTGAGGGTATTCCGTAGGTCTGATTCCCGGATTGGATACAGTGAATGCTGGATGAACTCGCCCTGTTTTTGAGCTTATTGGCTAAAAGCGTGTCTGCTTTATTACTCTTATAGTAAGATATCTGTTTTAACTTAAATAGGTTGGCTTGGGTGCGTTTTAATTCCAACTGATTGATATGGTTTCTCATCTTTGAGATTTGTTCAATGATAGTGTCCGAGGGTGTTGGTCTATTAAGGAGTTCTAGTCGGCGTAATTCAATATGAAATCTAGAGAGGGGAAGGCCCGAGAGTTTTTTTAGGTAAGCTTGTCTCTTAATTATGAGGCCTCTAAATGTAGCTTTTGCGGCACCCCAAAGTGTGTCGTCGTGAACCTGTTTATTGTCATTGGAGTGAGAGTAAAAGATGATATCTTTTCTGAGAGTTTCTTTAAAGGAGGCGTCCTGGAGGACGTGATGTGGAAGGCGCCAGGAGGGCCTTACGTTGGTTCGTTCTATTGAACGGAAAGTCACTATAACAGGGTTGTGGTCAGACCAGGGGCATAGGGAAATGTTAGAGCATTTAACTTGGTCCAGGGTTTCTGCTGAGCAAAAGACATAATCGAGTCTAGAGTACGTTTTGTGGGGGTGAGAAAAATGAGTGTAATCCCTAAGATGGAGTGATCTCCATATATCATAATAATGAAATTGGGCGATAATTTGTCTAAATTTGTGGGAGAGTTGTGTGGAGTGGGTGGTCTGCTTTGTATGGCCAGTTTTTTTTCTATCTAGTATTGGGTCCCAGGTCATATTAAAGTCTCCCGCTAACAGGACTCTGCCTATTTTCACTCGGTCCACTGTGAGAAGAACACGTTTAAGGTATCTAGGTGTATGTGAGTTAGGGAGGTAAATGGAGGCTAGAGTATAGTCGATATGGTCTAGTTTACATATTAAAATTAGGAATCCTGATTGAGGATCTTTTAGGACTTGGATTTGTTCGTAAGCTATTCTTTTATGGATTAAGATTGCGGTACCTCTGGTGTTCTTTAAGAAGGGGGTATATTCAAGTACAGTATAGTCCTTAGATATTGAGTAAAGAGGGTCATCAAGTGACCAATGCATCTCTTGAAGAAAAACCACATCAGGGTTATGGTGTTTAAGCGATCTAGCTAGAAGGCTATGCTTATGTGGGGAGTTCAAGCCTCTGACATTATGGGTCAGAATTTTAAGGGGGGGCATAGGAGGCTATAAAGGAGTAACTGAGTCAGTTAAGGAGAATTGAGTGGAAGGGGGGAGGAGGTGGGGGAAATTAGGTATAAGAGGAAGGGGAGGGGTTAGCGAAAATAGTCCGCTTTAATGGAACCCTAGTGTGGGCTACTGGTGAGGGGGAACAATGAACAAGAACAGAAGTGAACAGGGTTAACCCTGCTCCGCAGACATAACTTCACTTAATATATAACAACAACTGTGCAAATCACATAACAGAAGATTAACATTGCAAGGGGTGAGTGCGCATAGAGTGCATCTATCAGGTTACTTACAAAACTTAAACGTTAACAGAAGCCTCAACTATATGCTACTAGAAGTAGGTCAAATGTCCAGGCTTGGTAGCATCTTATAAAAAAGAGGAACATAGGTGAGAGCAGCCAAACATGAGTTTAAGGTGGGTTGGTTTTAGTTCTTTTTGCTCTTTGCTCCTTGATTCAGGAGCTGAAGCTCTCAGTTTAGAATAGGTAGGCTGTGGTGCTGAAGATTGATCTGAATGGAGAAGAGCCATGCCTTGAGGAAGAGTAGATATTACATGACTTTGATTGTCTCTTGTAACCACCAGATTCGTGGGGTGTCCCCATCCATATTTGATATTAGCCTTCCTAAGGGCTAAAGTGATTGGTTAGTAAGTTTTGCGGTACTGTAGTGTGTGAGCCGATAAGTCAGGCAAGAGTTGTATATCTTTGAATTTCTCTGGTAGGGGCGGTCTTTTAAAAGTGGCTTTAATCAGTTTATCTTTATAGACATAGCTGTGAAAGCAGACAATTACATTCTCACGGTTTTTCTACAGGGACAGATCTTAATCTTAAAGCTCTGTGGGCCCTTTCCATTGTATCTGTTAGGCCTTCCGGGGATCCCACAAGCTCCACAAATAGCTCCCTTAAAAAAGACTGTAAATCAGAGGTCTCACCTCTCTCCGGGATGCCTCTGAACCGTATGTTATTTCTACGGGATCTGTCTTCAATGTCCGCCATTTTGAATTCAAGTGGGTCATCTGGTCTGCTAGGGTTTCAGAATAGGCTAGTAGGTTTGTCTGATCTACCACCAGGTCACCTTGCTTTCGCTCAAGCGCTTCGACTTTATCCCCAATCTCAGAAATATCTTTTTTCAGTTCCGCAGAGGAACGCTGGATTTCCTGAGTAATAGAGCGTGTCTGATTGGCCAACATCTTTTGTAGAGTGGACTTCATAATATAATGATGTAACGTTGTCTCTTTGCGCATACTCGATTGGTATTCAGCATCAAGTGACTCAGGATCACTTAACACCTCATTGGGGGCTAAGTTAGGCTCTTTTCCGAATTGAGTAAAATGGTCATAAACAGTCCTTTTGGTGATAGTAGGGGTCTTCCCCTGTCTCCTGGACGTATGAGGCATGTTAACAAAACTTTAAGGTTAAGCTGTAAGTCAAAAGGTTAGTTATGGGTAGAGAACACAGAATCAACCTTAGAGTATAAGGCACTTTAAGGTAGAGTTTACTAACCATAGTAACATATATTCAAGCTGCGGAGCAGGGTTGATGGTCACCCTTCAGGGGCTAAAGCATTTTTGTTAAGTCATCATTCAAAAAACAAGAATTGCAAACCTCAGCTAGAGGAGGTAGCCTCAAATTACGGACCCCCACGCACCTCAGGTATATGTGGGATACGACTATATAGAAGGGAAAAAGGATAGGGGAAGTGACCAGTCCAGACTAGTTGGACCGGAAAAGAGGAGGTGCGACAGGGCCCTCAGCAACCAGTCTAGGTCTGTGAGACACTAAGTTTATGCTAATGATACACCCTGTTATTAGAATGTACAGGAAAGCAGTGCAATGCCAGAAGGACAGGCCAAGAGTGTAGTTGATAGTAGTACACCTCAAAACAAGGAATTTCCCCTAAACACTATGGCCTAGATTTGGAGTTCGGCGGTAAAAGGTCTGTTAACGCTCCGCAGGCTTTTTTCTGGCCGCACCATAAAATTAACTCTGGTATCGAGAGTTCAAACAAATGCTGCGTTAGGCTCCAAAAAAGGAGCGTAGAGCATTTTTACCGCAAATGCAACTCTCGATACCAGAGTTGCTTACGGACGCGGCCGGCCTCAAAAACGTGCTCGTGCACGATTCTCCCATAGGAAACAATGGGGCTGTTTGAGCTGAAAAAAAACCTAACACCTGCAAAAAAGCAGCGTTCAGCTCCTAACGCAGTCCCATTGTTTCCTATGGGGAAACACTTCCTACGTCTGCACCTAACACTCTAACATGTACCCCGAGTCTAAACACCCCTAACCTTACACTTATTAACCCCTAATCTGCCGCCCCCGCTATCGCTGACCCCTGCATATTTTTTTTAACCCGCCGCTCCGTAAACCGCCGCAACCTACGTTATCCCTATGTACCCCTAATCTGCTGCCCTAACATCGCCGACCCCTATATTATATTTATTAACCCCTAATCTGCCCCCCTCAACGTCGCCGACACCTGCCTACACTTATTAACCCCTAATCTGCTGAGCGGACCTGAGCGCTACTATAATAAAGTTATTAACCCCTAATCCGCCTCACTAACCCTATCATAAATAGTATTAACCCCTAATCTGCCCTCCCTAACATCGCCGACACCTAACTTCAATTATTAACCCCTAATCTGCCGACCGGAGCTCACCGCTATTCTAATAAATGTATTAACCCCTAAAGCTAAGTCTAACCCTAACACTAACACCCCCTAAGTTAAATATAATTTTTATCTAACGAAATAAATTAACTCTTATTAAATAACTTATTCCTATTTAAAGCTAAATACTTACCTGTAAAATAAACCCTAATATAGCTACAATATAAATTATAATTATATTATAGCTATTTTAGGATTAATATTTATTTTACAGGCAACTTTGTAATTATTTTAACCAGGTACAATAGCTATTAAATAGTTAAGAACTATTTAATAGTTACCTAGTTAAAATAATAACAAAATTACCTGTAAAATAAATCCTAACCTAAGATATAATTAAACCTAACACTACCCTATCAATAAATTAATTAAATAAACTACCTACAATTACCTACAATTAACCTAACACTACACTATCAATAAATTAATTAAACACAATTCCTACAAATAAATACAATTAAATAAACTAGCTAAAGTACAAAAAATAAAAAAGAACTAAGTTACAGAAAATAAAAAAATATTTACAAACATAAGAAAAATATTACAACAATTTTAAACTAATTACACCTACTCTAAGCCCCCTAATAAAATAACAAAGCCCCCCAAAATAAAAAATTCCCTACCCTATTCTAAATTAAAAAAGTTACAAGCTCTTTTACCTTACCAGCCCTGAACAGGGCCCTTTGCGGGGCATGCCCCAAGAATTTCAGCTCTTTTGCCTGTAAAAAAAAACATACAATACCCCCCCCCCAACATTACAACCCACCACCCACATACCCCTAATCTAACCCAAACCCCCCTTAAATAAACCTAACACTAATCCCCTGAAGATCTTCCTACCTTGTCTTCACCATCCAGGTATCACCGATCCGTCCTGGCTCCAAGATCTTCATCCAACCCAAGCAGGGGTTGGCGATCCATATTCCGGTGCTGAAGAGGTCCAGAAGAGGCTCCAAAGTCTTCCTCCTATCCGGCAAGAAGAGGACATACGGACCGGCAAACATCTTCTCCAAGCGGCATCTTCGATCTTCTTCCATCCGGAGCGAAGCGGCAGGATCCTGAAGACCTCCAGCGCGGAACATCCATCCGGACCGACGACTGAACGACGAATGACTGTTCCTTTAAGGGACGTCATCCAAGATGGCGTCCCTCGAATTCCGATTGGCTGATAGGATTCTATCAGCCAATCGGAATTAAGGTAGGAATTTTCTGATTGGCTGATGGAATCAGCCAATCAGAATCAAGTTCAATCCGATTGGCTGATCCAATCAGCCAATCAGATTGAGCTCGCATTCTATTGGCTGTTCCGATCGGAATTCGAGGGACGCCATCTTGGATGACGTCCCTTAAAGGAACAGTCATTCGTCGTTCAGTCGTCGGTCCGGATGGATGTTCCGCGCTGGAGGTCTTCAGGATCCTGCCGCTTCGCTCCGGATGGAAGAAGATCGAAGATGCCGCTTGGAGAAGATGTTTGCCGGTCCGGATGTCCTCTTCTTGCCGGATAGGAGGAAGACTTTGGAGCCTCTTCTGGACCTCTTCAGCACCGGATTATGGATCGCCAACCCCCGCTTGGGTTGGATGAAGATCTTGGAGCCAGGACGGATCGGTGATACCTGGATGGTGAAGACAAGGTAGGAAGATCTTCAGGGGATTAGTGTTAGGTTTATTTAAGGGGGGTTTGGGTTAGATTAGGGGTATGTGGGTGGTGGGTTGTAATGTTGGGGGGGGGTATTGTATGTTTTTTTTTACAGGCAAAAGAGCTGAACTTCTTGGGGCATGCCCCGCAAAGGGCCCTGTTCAGGGCTGGTAAGGTAAAAGAGCTTGTAACTTTTTTAATTTAGAATAGGGTAGGGAATTTTTTATTTTGGGGGGCTTTGTTATTTTATTAGGGGGCTTAGAGTAGGTGTAATTAGTTTAAAATTGTTGTAATATTTTTCTTATGTTTGTAAATATTTTTTTATTTTCTGTAACTTAGTTCTTTTTTATTTTTTGTACTTTAGCTAGTTTATTTAATTGTATTTATTTGTAGGAATTGTGTTTAATTAATTTATTGATAGTGTAGTGTTAGGTTAATTGTAGGTAATTGTAGGTAGTTTATTTAATTATTTTATTGATAGGGTAGTGTTAGGTTTAATTATAACTTAGGTTAGGATTTATTTTACAGGTAAATTTGTTATTATTTTAACTAGGTAACTATTAAATAGTTCTTAACTATTTAATAGCTATTGTACCTGGTTAAAATAATTACAAAGTTGCCTGTAAAATAAATATTAATCCTAAAATAGCTATAATATAATTATAATTTATATTGTAGCTATATTAGGATTTATTTTACAGGTAAGTATTTAGCTTTAAATAGGAATCATTTATTTAATAAGAGTTAATTTATTTCGTTAGATGTAAATTATATTTAATTTAGGGGGGCGTTAGTGTTAGGGTTAGACTTAGCTTTAGGGGTTAATCCATTTATTAGAATAGCGGTGAGCTCCGATCGGAAGATTAGGGGTTAATAATTGAAGGTAGGTGTCGGCGATGTTAGGGAGGGCAGATTAGGGGTTAATACTATTTATGATAGGGTTAGTGAGGCGGATTAGGGGTTAATAACTTTATTATAGTAGCGCTCAGGTCCGCTCGGCAGATTAGGAGTTAATAAGTGTAGGCAGGTGTCGGCGATGTTGTGGGGGGCAGATTAGGGGTTAATAAATATAATATAGGGGTCGGCGGTGTTAGGGGTAGCAGATTAGGGGTACATAGGGATAACGTAGGTGGCGGCGCTTTGCGGTCGGAAGATTAGGGGTTAATTATTTTAAGTAGCTGGCGGCGACGTTGTGGGGGGCAGGTTAGGGGTTAATAAATGTAATACAGGGGTCGGCGGGGTTAGGGGCAGCAGATTAGGGGTACATAAGTATAACGTAGGTGGCGGTCGGCAGATTAGGGGTTAAAAATTTAAATCGAGTGGCGGCGATGTGGGGGGAGCTCGGTTTAGGGGTACATAGGT
Organism: Bombina bombina; assembly: GCF_027579735.1. Lineage (NCBI taxonomy): Eukaryota > Metazoa > Chordata > Amphibia > Anura > Bombinatoridae > Bombina > Bombina bombina. Next base: position 1,189,563,986 of record NC_069499.1, read on the forward strand.
AGTTTATGGGTGTTAGTGTACTTTAGGGTACAGTAGTTAAGAGCTTTATGAACCGGCGTTAGCCAGAAAGCTCTTAACTCCTGCTATTTTCAGGCGGCTGGAATCTTGTCGTTAGAGCTCTAACGCTCACTTCAGAAACGACTCTAAATACCAGCGTTAGAAAGATCCCATTGAAAAGATAGGCTACGCAAATGGCGTAGGGGGATCTGCGGTATGGAAAAGTCGCGGCTGAAAAGTGAGCGTTAGACCCTTTAATCACTGACTCCAAATACCAGCGGGCGGCCAAAACCAGCGTTAGGAGCCTCTAACGCTGGTTTTGACGGCTACCGCCGAACTCCAAATCTAGGCCTTAGAGCCTAGATTAATCTGGAATAGGGTTATAAACCAGTGTTGTGGGTTATAGACAAGAGTAACAAATAAAACATACAGTACAGGTTTAGTGGTATGCTTTATGGATTTTTTTTTTTTTTTTTAAATAGCACTATACCCTACATACATGTCACTGTCCTCCAGGAAAATAAAAAGGCTGCTGGAGCTTCGCCCAGCTGGTTCCACAGATATCCCAAACTTATCTCAGGGTTAATATATATTGAAGTTGAGGTGTTCAGGGATATTTTTCAGTCTCTGATAATAAAGGAGATCCAGGTTAGACAGGGTTAAAATAGTGTGAATTTTATGTTTTATTTTTCGTTTTCTTCTTTTCCTGTTTGTCCTGTACTTCTTAGGGAATTTATTTCCCCTCCCCTATACCCGTCCACCCAACAACTACAACCCAAACTTCAGCGTGGGAGCTGAGGTCAGATGGCTCCCGTGAGGCCCAAGGCTGGCTAATTGGAGCTGTTCCAGTAGATGGGGGATCACAAACTCAAAGGCTGCTGTGGGGGGGAGCCCCAGGACAAAAGCCTGGGTGGGTAATCAGAAGGGAGACCGCTATTGCAGGGAGAATTCCCAGGATAGGTAAGGTAAGAGGCAGTTTTAAATGGGCAGCGGTAATACGGTATGAGTGTAGTAGGGAAATAGTCATGCAACAAGAAAGATCCCTTATATCAGGGGGGCCAAAGACAGATGAAAGAGTCTTACCCGCTTAATATATTAGCCGGCAGAAGGTAATCCTGATTCCTGCTCTCTGAAGGCCTGTGCAATGTCGGGAAGCCGGTACACAAGATGGCGGAGATTTGTGCCAAAAATGCAGTGGTGTACCTTACTCCTGAGGTCTCTTTTGAGGGTTTCTGGAGTCCCCGGCCAGCACCAAGCAGTGGACAGAGTGGGTCTTCAGCGGAGCGATCCGCCAGGTAGAAAGTCCGGCAAAGATGTGAGTCTCCCAAGACCTCCCGGTTCTTCCTGTTAGTGTGCGGTGTCAATCTGTTGCTATGGAGTTGAGCCCTGACCCCCCGGAGAGCAGTGGTGCAGGTACTAGAAGTCCTCTGAGTGTAGGATTTGATCGGGAGGGTTAAGACTGTATCCCCCAGCTTCGGCTGTGCCCGTCACACCACGCAACAGGGCTAGTCTGTAAAAGTCCACTAACGCAGTCTCTAGATGAAAACCCTCTTTTTTTCCCTTTTTTAAAGATCCCACTCCAACAGTGTCATATGCTGTATTTTAAGGGTTAACCTGTTTCTAATACTGGGTAAAATTAATGGTTTATAAGGGAAAATATGGAGAGCTCTCTCTAAACACGTCCTGTCAGCTTGACGGTTAGCTCCGCCCCCGATTTGAATGGATTTTTATATGAGATAACATATGACATTGATGTGAGGGGAGGGGGTGTTGGCTACTAATTTGAAGAGAGGAGGAAGAAATTATCTCATGTGATTGGCTAATTGTGTTGTTTTAAGGCTGCTGTCATAGTCAAATTTCACGCCTGAAGAAACAGCTACGGAAGAGAAACATTGCATGTCTGGTAGACCTTATTAGGTTTATCTTTGTATCATATGATTTGTGGATTCAGACCTCAATTGGGACTCAGTATCCCTAGGCAACTTTACTCCAAGAAGATTAAGAAGACTCTGAGTGAAACAGGGGTAAGGATTACCTCTGTTATTTGCTTTCCATTACCCTAGTGGGTAATCCAACAGCCATAACTACCCTCACCCTGTCCCTTAGCCTCCCCCTGAGGGGTTACAGGTATATCCACAGTATATTTACTTGCACTGAATGTTCTCTCTACTGGATCAGCAACCTGTGAGGGAGAAAGGCCTCAGAATGCTGGTAAGACACAATGGAGTTGTGCCCCAGTCCAGGTAAGTGACTCAGGCACTACCCAGCACAGGAGCTATCCAATAATACTCTCCTTACAGGTACTTCATAGCTGGGGGTCACAGCCTTACACCTGAGACACTTTGCCTATGTGTTTAACATATGAACTTGGGGAAATGAGGCACAGGATAGTTCTTATCTAGCATCCTTTGGGTTCCTTAGCAGCTCAATGTACCCTTCTTACCTCAAAATTACTAAAACACTATTTTTCAAAATCACATTATTTTTCAGTTATCAGTTAGATCTCAAAAATCCCATTGCAGTTGGGCAGAAGGACATAGGTGGCCTTAGAGCAGTGCTTTCCAAACTGTGTGTCAGGACACACTAGTGTGTCGGCAGCAGTGTGTAGGTGTGTCCCAGCTTCAGCACAATTTTTAATTTTTTTTCTTGGTTTCTGACTTTCCGCCTGCCTGCTACGCATATCACATGGTTGACATGTGATTGATACCTAGGGGGATACAGATCATCTTAACCTATTGGCGCAGCTCAGTGGGAACTGAAACTATTCCCATTGGCGGCACATTGGCTCCTGACTGCACGTGTAGTCTCCTTAATTGGCTAGTGACTGCATGTGTAGTCAGTGAGTGGGACAACAGTGTGTTTGCAGTGCGGGCAGTAGTCAATCGGACTCACCGAGCTCTGAGGGTGGCAGCTTAAATGCTGAGCTGAAGTCAGTGGGTTTTTTTTGGCAACTAGCTCCCAGTAGTGCATTGCTGCTCCTGCTCTTGATATATGGATAGGAAGTGGAAGCTTAAAAATGCTTGATGATGAAATGCGAGTGTCTTTAGCTAATATTCCACCAAATATTCAGAAACTGTGTTCATCCCATCAACCTCATACATCCCATTAAAATAGCAAGTAGCTATTGGTGTTATTAAACTTTTTTTAATTCTTGCACATACATACTGTTACTTGTAAATACATTTTGTTATTATATAATTTATGTATGTGTCTGTATCTCTTAAAACAAATTAGTTTAACCTCCTTTTTGCTAGTACAACTGAATTACTGTGTCGCGAAATGATGTAGGTCTAAAAAGTGTGTCACCAACATAACCAGTTTGGAAAGCTCTGCCTTAGAGGATGTGTTTTTTTCCACAATTTTAACTGTTGACTACTATTTCAAATTGCACAGGCTTTAGGTCTGCATTTTGTTAGGGCAATAAGCTCCACCCCCTCTCCTTGACAACCTTTCTGCTTCAGCTGTTTTGAATTTGATCTGGTGGATTCTAAGAAATTTTGTTGTTTTATTCCAGCAAGTTTAACACCTTTTTTAGGGGTTAATGGCTTTATATAGTGTCAGAGGCATAACTAGAAGCTGCACGGCCCAGGTGCAAGAATCTAAGAAGGGCCCCCCCATCCCCCCCCTACATGTCTGCAAAAGGAGGTACCCTGTGCCCACAGTCTGTGAGATGGTGTGACCCCCTATTACTGTATATAGTGACACTGTGTAACCCACCAGTACTGTATATAGTGAGTCAGTGACACAGTCTGTAATCTGTCGGTGAGATGGCTGGCCTGACCTTACCCGCCCCAGTACTTTATAAAGTGACCACAGTAGTTTGTGACATGGTCCAGCCAGGGCCGTCTTTAATACTGACTGGGCCCTGGGCAAACATTTCCTTGCCCCCCCCCCCCGTCCATGCAATTTCGCTCTCCACCCCAACACCCCAAAAAACAACTAAATCAATTTTTTTTATTTTATTTTTTTTAAATAATTAGCCCAGCAGTGGATCATCCACTGTTGGGCTAATCATTTTAAAAAAAATATGAAATAAATTGCAATATGTGAAACTGGACCTAAGCAGTACTAATAAGTAAATAAATATATACATTCCTCCACTGTGGATTACTTTAAAATATTTACTAATTAATTAAATGTTGGTTTTTAATTTATTTATATATTTGTTTAAGTACATAAATATTTAATGCAATGCACTGCATTGCATAGTAAAAATCAGTGTCGGACCTAATGTCTACAGGGCCCTGGTACAAGAATGTTGGGCCCCCCTAAAAGCATCTCACCAGTTTTGGGATATTCACTACATATTTATTGTTTAGACAGCCACTGTACAGCAAAATTACCACTTTCATGAATACCAAGGGAATGCTACCAAACTCCCCTAACCCATAAACACACACAATCTCCAGAGCATACACATATACATGTACACACAAACACACACTACAGAGCACACACAAATTTATGTACACACTCCAATATATAATCCAATATTAAAAATACAATGTATGTGTGCCTCAAGACGGAAGAGAGCAGTGTCTGCAGCTGCACAGATGTTCAAATCCTCACGTGCCTGCTGCTCCAGCTTTCTGCTGCATGCGCCTACAGTATGCCCTACCCTGAATAATCCCCACCACCAGAGCAGTTACCTGGTAACAGTGGTAACCCCAGCAGAACCTTTTCTTATACAGTATGATTGGTTGGATGCCGAGTTAGGGCTTAGCACTCAGTGCTGCACAGTGCACACCTAAAACAGCACATGGCACTAGCTTGGCATGTCACATGATCCCAGCTCAGTCTGGCACAGTTTCCTACAAATAAATATAAGCAGAGAACTTTTGACTGTGACAGTATTAGGACTGACATCAGCAGTCTGGCATGAACCAAAAAAAAAAAACAAAAAAAAAAACAATTTTTTTTTTTTTTTTTTAGGACTCTTGGGCCCCATAACAAAGACTGGGCCCTGGGCAGCTGCCCCTTTTGCCCTGTGTTAAAGACGGTCCTGGGTCCAGCCCCCCCCCCGTACTGTATATAGTGGTTCTGTATAGACTGACACTGTTTACCCCCGCCCCCCCATGCTGTAGTAACAAGGTCTGTAATTTGCTGGTTCCACAAACATACACACACACACACATACATGCATAAAAACACACACAGTCACAAACATACATACACACATACACACACACACATAAACACCAATGGGTTAAACAGAAACACTAACCCCTGTAGTCAGAGACACTAGTGAAGCATCATGTCACACTCACATGATATCAGTACAGGCAGTGGCAGGTCAACGTTTTTTATTGTTAAAAAAATATATATATTTTTTTTATGCTGGGCCCCCATCCTTGGGGGCCCAGTCACAATTGCGACCTCTGCACCCCCTGTAGTTTCGCCCCTGTATAGTGTTGACGATGTGGGTGGGTGGCGGATTAGGGGCTAATAAGCTTAATATAGTATTTGCAATGCGGGAGGGTAGCGGTTTAGGGGTTAATAGGTAGTTTATGGGTTTAGTGTACTGTTTTGTGAAACATTTTTGTATTGCAAAATCCATAACTACTGGTCTCAGATTGCGGAATGGATTGTGGCAGTATAGACCATAAAGCAAGCATTTTAGCAGGAACGCACAACCTGTAATATGGTGCTATGAAAATCCTGCACTCAAAAGTCATTTTTGGAGTGCAGAATGGTGAGTTGCGTTACAGGCTAAAACGCTTGCAGTATAGCTATAGCGCTGCGACTTGTAATACAGGAGACCTGCTATTCCATGCGCAATGCCAATTTTTCAGTGGTATAGCCGTACCGCACCATACCACAAAACTTGTTATCTAGGTCTTAGTTTGTATAATGAGTTTATTTATTCTTAAAAGCTTATCTGCTGCAAATTAACAATTTGCATATTCATTCCTCATATAGGATTTTTTCATATATTTCAGCTGCTTAAATTTGCATACAAAATGTATACATGTTATATTACATGTATGTCCTTGCTGCTAGAGTATGATCAATAATGAGAGAGAGTTTATCTTACATTATCTCTGCATAGACTGTTTTAATAATCTGAGTCTGCAGTACAGAATGTACAAGACCTTTCTGCAATGGCTCAACTTTGAATATTCATTCCTTCAAGTGTGAATATTTACTATGTTATGGTTGCATGATTTTTCTCAGGGTGCTGTACAAATCTCTGTTATATGCATTAAAGCCCCAATTATATCTTCAACAAGGTACTTGGTATTTTAAAGGGACAGTCTACACCTTGGTCATCTTAAAGTCTTACCTGAAATTAAGCTGCAAATAGTCTCCTGCACCTTTTCTATATCATGCAGCAGGAACGGTAAAACAGTTATTTTGAAATGAATATTGTGTCTGGCCAGTTTGAAATGGCTGCCAAGCTCCACCCACTGATGACATCACAAACTGGGTTGCATTTTGCTTCCAATCAAAAAAGGTTCACTAGTTGGATTCAACAGGCTTTCAATGCTATTCAGCAGAGTGCATAGATGCAGCCCAGAGCGTGATGTCATCGATGGCTGAAGTTTTGCAGCCATTTCATGCTGGCCAGAAACAATATTAATTTCAAAATAACTGTTTTACTGTTCCTGGTGCATGATATAGAAAAAGTGCAGGAGACTATTTGCAGCTTAATCTAAGGTAAAACTTTAAAGGGACATTAAACCCACAAAATTTCTTTCATGATTTAGATAGAGAAAACATTTTTAAACAACATTCCAATTTACTTCTATTATCTAATTTTCTTAATTCTTTATATATCCTTTGCTGAGGAAATAGCAATGCACATGAGTGAGCCAATCACAAGAGGCATCTGTGTGCAGCCACCAATCAGAAGCTACTAAGCCTATCTAGATATGCTTTCCAGCAAGGAATATCAAAAGAGTGAAGCAAATTAGATAACAGAAGTAAATTAGAAAGTTGTTTAAAATTGCATGCTCTTTCTAAATCATGAAAGAAAAAAATTTGGGTTTCATGTCCCTTTAAGATGACTAAGGTGTAGACTGTCCCTTTAATGTAATGTATATATGTATGTATGTGTGTGTGTGTATATATATATATATATGTGTGTGTATGTGTAACTCTGCATTGTCTATCTACTTACAACTGGATTTGTGACTTTTACATGCCTGTGTATATACCTTTCTATCTTTTGTACAACCGATTAATATACAAATGATAATGCTGTTTTACACTCAGTATTAGTTTTTAGAGGATACCCAGTGTTTCTCCTGTAATAATACTCCAATTTTATACAGCTGCAGCTGAGTATGAGAGTGGAGGGCCCTCTAGTGGGTCTGTAACAACATTAAGGGATTACCAACTTGAAGTCTGGAGGATGGTAGAGTGTGTTTGTTACAATGTTGCAGGAGAGGAGGAGGTGTTTGTGCTTACCTTTATAGGTTCCTGCAGCAGGGTGTCCGGCCTCTTTTCGGTTCCAGACTTCAAGGAGAAAGTTTCTGCTGTGTCCCTGAAGAAATAGTTGGAAATGGATAGATCCAGGAGGAAATCTCTGCCACCTAAGAGATACAGGGAGGTCATGGAAATGGCGTCCAGAAAGAAAGGACCTGCAAGACAGATGGAGGAGCATGGGTCTGATGATGTGGTACCCCCCACCCCCCCTAAAGATAGGCCTCAGAGGAGTTTTAATAAGGGAAAGGGGCCTTCCAAGGGAGGGAGAGGGGGATCAGGGCCCAATGCTGGAGGATTTAATTTAGCCCCTGCTGGGGAGGGCCAATCTCGGCCAGGTGTAGGCCTGGATGAAGTTAGGCCAGGGCCTAGTGGGGTCCATGAGGGCCCTGTGGTGCCAGGGACTTCTATCGGTGGCATGGGGGCACTGGTAGGGAGTGAGGTGGCAGGGCAATTGGCTGCGCTCACACCGGCAGCCTTGGCGGCGGTCTTGGCCTTGGCCCAATCTTTGTCTCCTGCCATGGCCCCCTCCGGGCATGGGCAGAGCCGGTTCGCGGCCCAGGCTGCCGGTGGTGGGTTGAGTGAGGTGGCCGGGTGTTTAGGGCCTAATGCACAATGAATTGCAGAGTGCACAGCGGGACCCGCCCTCTCAGATGGCGGATCGCGCGAGATGTACTCCTCCAGTTCATCTGAGGAGGAGGATCTCGGCCGCCATCTTGGAGGGCGGGCTAGTGGAGGAAGAGAAGCCACACGCGACCGGAGCGGCCCAGGTAACTTGGGGAGGCTTCCGGTCGCGGGTGGTGGGCCAACGGTGGGCTTAGGAGGGCAGCGGGCACACTTACCGGAGGTGGCCAGGGCTGCTGGTGAGGCGGAGACACTGAGAGGCAGTGGAGGAGAAGGGCCCAGTACAAGCGCGCATGCGTGCACGGCGAACAGAGGTCCTTGCAATACGGCGCAGGCGCACATTGGTATTGGCGCTTGCGGCCTACGATGTGAATCAAGTGTGGCTGGAGCAGATGTGCCATGTGTGAGTCGGGAGGCTGGCCCAAGCGTGGTGGGATCCCATTCAGGGGCGCAGGCAGGCTTACATGTTGGCGCTAGCGGCCTCATTGGTATGGCTGGGTCTGCTGTGATGTCACAGGGAGTTGTGGATGTGAATAGGGGGGCACCTGTGGGGCAAGCCACCAGGGGCAGAGGGTGGTCGCATGCGGGGATAATGCATGTTAGTGATGACAGGGCACAGTGTGACAGGATTGTTGATGCAATACATGGGGGGCACAGAGGTCTGGTATATGCGAACCGTGAGCAGGGTGATATGAGGCAGGTTTTGCCCAGGTGTGTTGCGAATGATGCCCAAGGGCACGGTGGTTTGGTGCAAGAGGAAATTATAAAAAAGGCAGTTGAAGCTGCGCTGCGTGAGGTGGCTAGGCAACAGGCCCCCCAAGGGTTGAGTGCCCATGCCCTGGAGGGGGAGCAGAGGGTGGAAGGGAGGAGTAGTTCCTTTGACACACCACCTGTCGGCCAGAGTACTCCCCAAGTTGTTTTGTCTCCACAGGTGCACAATAGGACTACGTCAACGATGACTTCAGAGGCTTCCAGTGCACTGGTTGTGGCGGGACCGAGCAGGGAACAGTCGGTTCATCCAGGAACTTCGACACAGGCACCCGTCGATGCAGACCGCCCTGGGAATCGTGAGTACTATGCACAGCAAACATTACACGCTGATACGGGGTCTTCAACTAGTGGGTCAGGTTCAGAGAGTGGGGAGGACCTGGGGCTGGTTGGAAAAGGGCAGCGTAGGATGTTTAGATGGATCAAGAAAATGGAGACGGGACATGCGAAGGATAGGGCTAAGGGGCCTGGGCATGCGGAGGAGGATTTCGGGCCTAGCGGGCCTGGGGTCGATGTGCCGCGTAAAGTGGCCACGCAAGGGGACACATACCCATGCCTAGTTCATTCATTGTACGGGCATCTAAAGTCAAAAGTAGTAAAGAAGATACAGGAGGGTCGATATGTGAATATTTTCGACCTCTCGCTGGATGCATTTCGGGCGAAAGAGAGAGCCCTGGATGGGTCTGGGCCTAAGAGGGTGCGCAGGCCGGAAACATATGAAGAATGGCTTAAATGTTTCAGGGTGCTGGCGGCCTGTTTCGTGGATAGGTGGCCACTGCAGGGCCACAATCTCTTTAAGTACCAGGATACTATTGAGGATATCCACTCTAGATTTAAAGAGGGGGCATGGAGAGAGTATGACATGGCCTTCAGGAGGAAAATGGTTAGGAATGCCTTACTACATTTCGGCACACAGGACATGCACCTGTGGTCGAAGTTAGGGCTGGAAGGGGGCACCACGCCACCAGCCCAGGCACGGCAGGGGTTGCCCCGGCCGAACGCAAGGGCGAGTAGGCGGGGGCGCGAGTGCTTTAAATTCCAGGACAAGTTGTGTGACAGGGGGAGCGGTTGTTCCTTTCGGCACATCTATAGATACTGCGGGGAGCCCCCACGCAGGCATTGATTGCTTTAAACGCAAGGAGCAAGGGCAGCTTAAACCAGCTCAGAAACCAGGAGTTGCGGTCAAGGGCCCCAACCCCACTTAAGCTGTCACCAATGCTAGCATGGCTAGCGTATTACCCAGACCGGGGGGCGGCCGAGCTGCTCCGGGCTGGTCTGGAATGGGGTTTTGAGATACCAGTTACAAGAGTTGTCCTGGGTACAAAAGGGCACAAAAATTTAAAAACGGCTTACGAATTCCCTCAAGTGGTGAGAGAGAAATTGGCGAAGGAAGTGGCGATGGGGAGGGTGTCCGGCCCGTTCGCCGAACCCCCGATCGAGGACCTGGTGGTCTCGCCTCTGGGGGTGGTGCCAAAAAAGGAGCCGGGGAAGTTCAGGCTGATTCATCACTTGTCTTTCCCAAAAGGGGGATTGGTCAATGATGCGATTGACCCCGAACTCAGCTCGGTGCATTATCAATCTTTTGATAATGCT